>NW_020938586.1:0-40330 GCF_003984885.1 Neopelma chrysocephalum
AAACCTGGGATTTACTCAGAGCTGCTGCCTTTAACCTGCCTGCACTCGAACACAGGGCCAGGAGATAAACCCAGGAGGCAGAAAGGAGGGAAGCATCCTTCCCAACGCCACCCAAACCCCAGAGCTGTGCCAGAACCGGCAGCATAATCCTCTCAGCTCAGAGCAGGCACAAAGTTGTCAAATCCCACTCCCTCCCCAGCAAAATCCTGCCCGTCCCCACCTCTGCAACCCCACGTAATCATCTTTGCAGCTTCCAAATCTGGCTTTTTTTAAAGTAAGATGGACCGTCCTGAGAGGATACAAATTGTCACTGCAGGGTGAGGAATATTTGGAGTTTTTGTGGAAAAACCCCAGGCCAGAGCCAGCTCCTGCACACTGACACCCCCCCCCAGCCCTTCCCATAGGAAATGCCAGCTTTTTGAAGGGTTTCCAAGGGAAAAAAGCCTTGGATCCAAGGGAAAAAAGCCTTGGATCTGTCCCATCCCAGGGTCCTCTCTGTGTTTTGCACCCCTCCTGCTCCAGCACAGCCACAGCTCCTCGTGCTCTGTGTCTCCTCCTCCAGCCAAACCCAGGAATTTGGGGGAGAAAAGGGCATTTCCCTGCTCCGTGTGTCTCCCCCTGCAGCCAAACCCAGGAATTTGGGGGAGAAAAGGGCATTTCCCTGCTCCGTGTGTCTCCTCCTGCAGCCAAACCCAGGAATTTGGGGGAGAAAACGGCATTTCCCTGCTCCGTGTGTCTCCCCCTGCAGCCAAACCCAGGAATTTGGGGGAGAAAATGGCATTTCCCTGCGGGGTTTTGGCCCTGGTTGTCTCTGGTGGAGCTGCAGCTCCGGGTGTGTGTCAGGACTGAGCTGGGACAGGAACCTGCTGAGCTGCCAATGGGTTCCCTGCTCTCCTGGGGGTGGGAATGTCAATTCTCTGCCTCCCCCCAGATCAGTCTTGGCTTAAATCAACTTGAAACCAGTTTAAACTCCTCTGGAGGAAAAGCAGGGAAGAATGCCTGCTCGGGGTTTTGCTGTGATTTAGTGAAACCACCTTAAATCCGTGTTTATGCAGCCCCCGGTTCAATAAATCCCCGAGTTATTGCCCGTGTTTAGGAGTGATTTAAGTTGATTTACGGGGGATTCGAATTTGCAACAGTGTGGCCGGATGGGGAATTCGCACCCGGGTGAAAGGAATAAACAACTCCTGGAGCCTCCCAGACCCCCCCCCTCCCAAATCTGACCCTGCATGTGCTGGCTCCCGTTTCTCCCACAGGAAACACGGGATGCTGAGGCTACAAGGAGCTGCTCTGCAGCCCCCAGACTGTCCCCTCGGGGCCTTTTAACCCAGTTTAAACATCCTGTGTTTGAGCTGGGATAAAACCTCCTCACCAGAGCTCTCCTTTCACTGGTTTCTGTCTGTCCCGGTGAGAATAGCACAAATATTTCACCCTGCGCCGGGAGATCAGGGAATGCCAGAGCAGGTTGGGTTGGGAGGGACCTTAAAATCATCCCATTCCACCCCCTGCCGTGGGCAGGGACACCTTCCACTAGCCCAGGTTGCTCCAAGCTGGCCTTGGACACTTCCAGGGATCCAGGGACAGCCACAGCTTCTCTGGGAAGTCAGAGGTTGCCCCATCTCTGCTCAGCTCCGAGGGCTCCTGAACTGTGGCTGCCCTGGAGCAGAGACAAGGGGTGAGTCATGACTTCCCTAAAAATACTCCCTGGCATCCCTTCCCGGCTCCTGCCCTGCACAAACACCCCGTGACTGCCTCCAGTCACCCCACACCCTCCAGTCCTCACCCCAAACCACAGCAGGGCACCATTTTTCAGGGCAGGGGTCCCCCCTGGCAGCCCTGTGCCCGCTCCCCGTGGCAGGGGGGGCTCCCATATCCCAGCCCAGACCCCCCCAGGCTGCTGTTTGCTCATCCTCCCACCGAGGGAGGGACATCCCTGCAGGGCATGGGGTGCCCTGACCCCTGCCCAGCCTCTGCTGCTGCTCTGATCCCACCTCTGGGAGGTGGGAGCCGGGGCAGCACAGCCCTGGCGTGCTCTAAAAACCCCGTGGAGAACCATCTGGGGTCATTATGCAAAGAACCTGCTCCTTTATGGGGTTTGGGTGATGGTTTATGACAAAGGACCTGCTCCTTTATGGGGTTTGGGTGATGGTTTATGACACACGGGGCTGAACTGCAGAGCACATTCGGGTTTTATGGGAGCCCCCAACAGCCCGGGAAGGAGCAGCTGGGAAGAAATGATGCTGGGAGAATCCAAACCCAGGGGTCCTGTCCCTGTTTCTCTGCTGCAGTCATCCCACAGCGGGGGCTGAAGGGGCTCCTGGCAGCAGCAGCACCATTTTCTCATGACCTTTTAGGGTTTTTTGGTTTTTTTTATTTTGCTCCCACCCCACCCCAGCCCCAATCCCTGGGAGAGCAGAACAGGAGGCACTTCCCTGTCTTTATTTGTTGGGGGGAGGGGGGATATTCCCCAGGCCATGGCTCTCAGGAGGCTGGGGACCCCCTGAGCCACTCAGGGGGGTGCTGGTGGTGTCAGCCCAGCTGCCACAGTCCCCACTGGGCTGCAAATCCCCCCTTTTATTGTGGTAATTGCCAGCGCTGAAAATCAAATTACTGTGGGCAGAGATAAGGCCCAGGCCCAGCCCCACACTGGGGACAGAGGGATTTGGGGAGAGGGGGGATTTGGGGAGAGGGGGCTCTTTATCACAGGGATGCAGAGGAGACAGGGATGGGAAAAGCAAGGAGAACAGTTGGGGAGGGATTTGGGGGATTTTTCGCAGCCTGATTTGCTGGTGGGGAGAACAAAGAGGGTCTGACCAGTGCAGGGGAATAACCAGTTTTATTCTTGCCTTTGCAGGATGCCCAATATCCAAAGGGAAGACGGGAGACTCCCAGGTCTGCACTGTCCCAGTGCCGAGTGTGATGCTGCAGCCCCTCCTGGCTCAGCCTGTTCCCCACTTCCAGCAGCCCCAGGAGCTGCTGCCCTTTGCTCCCTCTCCTGGGAGTTCCTGGGCTTTGCCTGATCCCCTCCAATCCTCAGGGACCCACGGAAAGGGAGGTGGGAGGATGGAGGAGTCTCCATGGGATCCATCCCCTTTCCAAGCCCTCGGCGCAGCAGCTTTTCCCAAAAGCACCAACTTCTCCCAACAGCACCAACTTCTCCCAACAGCACCCAGGGGAGCATCTTGGCTGGATCAGAGGGAACCTTTGCCCTGGGAGGGAGCAGAGGGAGCCCCAGGAGCTTCGCCCTGCAGGGTGATGGAACCACATCTCCCCCCTCAGAGCTCCGGGATGAATTATTTACACCCCTCCAGCGCAGCAGCTCCGCTGAATTATTTAGGAGGATTTGGATCTGTGGGCCAATGGAGCAGAAACAAACTGAGCTGAGCAGCACATGGAGCAGTGCCAGGAGGACGCCAGGCCCCCTTCCCTCTCCTTTTTTTCCCCCTGGGAAGCAGCCTGTGCCACGCTGGGGGTGAGTCCCGGGAGCCAGGCGGGCACAAACTGCTTTTTCCAGCAGAGTATTTATTTTTTTTGCTGCCCAACTGGTTGCTGGCGTGTGCAGGGCTGGGAGACGAGCATTGCATAACTGGTGAGTAATGCTGAGGAGGAGGGGAGGGAAGGAGAGGGAGGGAAAGGCTGAGGGAGGGAAAACTTCTGCTCCCGAGCTCCCGGGTTCGGACGGCACAGGGGTCGGGATGTTCCAGCTGGGCTGAGATTCCTGCTCCTGACCCCAGGATGGGATCCCAGCTCACCCTCCCACCTTCAACCACTGAGGTGCCACCCATCAGCTCCCTCCAGGAAGCAGGAGCAGGGTTTGGAGCACAGAAGATAAAATATTGAGGGTCTGTGGGCGTGTTGCCTTTTGTCTGGAATGCCCCCAGGAGCCACATTTTCCAGCTTCTCTTCCCAGCCTCGAGGACCAGAAACTGTGTTTGCTCTCAGCACTCAGGGATGACACCAGGATGGGGCTTCAGAAGAATTCCTGGCTGTGTGAGACCTGGACTGGGCAAGGAAGGCTCTGTGGGGTGATGGGGTGTCCAGCCCACTGATCAACACCAGAACCACAGGAAACTCATCCCTGCTCCAGCTCCACGGGCTCAGGAAGCTGCTTTGGTTAACTCTGGACCAAACCTGGGGCTCTGGGGACGTGGTTTGGGGTTGTCCCTGTTTTGGCATCAATCAAAGGAAGAGGCCCAAGAGCTCATGAGGAGCTGAGACGTGCTCTTATCATCAGTTTTAATGGGAAAGGAACACACGAATCCCACAAGTGGAAGAGGAAATATCAATCTGCCTTTATAAGCCGGGCTGGGATATGATTTTCTCATGACCTTTTTGAGTTTTTTGGGTTTTTTTTTTTGCTGCCAAACTGGCTGGGATCGAAACCAAACCCACTGGCTGCTTCTCAGGGCCCCAGGAAAGGGAGCTGGGAGCAAAGTCTGGCCTTGAACTCACCAAGTGACACTCTGCTGCCGGGCTGGGAATGCCACATGGAGTTTACTTTTCAAGCTGTGGCTTCCCCATCCCTGGGAAGTGTCCAAGGCCGGGTTGGACAGGGTTCTGAGCAACCTGGGAGAGTGGAAGGTGGAATGAGATGATCTTTAAGGTCCCTTCTGACCCAAACCATTCTCTGGCTGTTGTATTTTGGATTTTACCCTACACAGTGTGCAGGGAGCACAGAGGAGCTGGCAAGGGTCGTGTCGAGGCCACATCCCTTCTCCTGGCCCTTAAACCCTGTCAGGGAGGAGGACACAGTTGGAGAGGATTATCTGAGTGGATTCTCCCCTCGGCCTCGACCAAAACAAGAATTAAGCCCCAGCCCTGGCTGGGACTGGCTTTGTGCAGCACAATGGGGACAATCTCAGGGATATCAGCTGGTGGCTTGGCCCCAGCGGGGCTGAGCCGGGTCATTAATATGCATCAAAGCCCATATGACACACAAACAGCCCCCAGCAGCACCAGCCAGGATCCTCCTGGCCCACACACACACGAGCTCCTCTCTCTCTGTCTCCCAGCTCAGGGAATCATGGAATGCTTTGGGTCGGAAGGGACCTCAGAGCCCACCCCGTGGGCAGGGACACCTTCCACTAGCCCAGGTTGCTCCAAGCCCTGTCCAGCCTGGCCTTGGACACTCCCAGGGTTGGGGCAGGCTGTTCCAGGTCCCTGCCAGTGCTTGTGGCTGCTCTGAACCCTGCAATCCCCCCGGGGAGCACACGAGTGTCCCTGTGGCTCCAACACGGCTGTGCCGGGGCAGATTCCCATCCTGGATTCCTTTGGAATCCACCTGCCCAGCAGAAAGGGTCCAACACCAAACACTCCTCCTGCTCCTCTGTATTCCAGCTCCAGATCCCCAGGCAACCCCCTTCGTGGCTTCATTTCCTCCTCCCAGCCTTGCCTCGCTCTTCCAATATCTCTTCATGGCTCTGTAGGGGAAAAAGTCATTAAATACACCTACTTCTTGCTTTTATCACTGATCTTATTATCTTGTAATTCCCCTCCCAGAGCAGTAAATTAGTGTGAACTAACTTCTATCCAATTTCAATGGATTTGTAAATAATCTGGTAGTAGTAAAAAAAAGAAAAAAAAATCCCGTTTTTGTCATTTCTGCTTATTCTTTATCCTAAAATATAAGGGAGAAGGGGCTTTTTTTTTCAATCTATCCATGCAAATCCACTTAGGGCTGTGTCCAGGATGACTGTGCTCAGTGATTAAGGAAGGCTGAAGTGGAAGGGATGAGGGACTGAGTCACTGCCCCACTACCTGTGCCCGTGCCCAGCAGCAGCCCGAGGTGCCAGACGTGGTGAGTGAGGTGGGTGAAGGTTCCTCTGCCCAAACCTCCTCCAGGGGAAACGAGTCACTGGTGCTTCACCCCCTGTTTGCAGCCAAAGTGCAAAAAAAAAGTGGATTGTTGTAAATTGGGGTGGTTTTTTTCAGTTGGATTTTGCTGGAGGGATTTTGAATCCTTGCTGGTGAAGGTGGGAGACAGGGCAGTGTTTGCAGGGGCAGCCCAGCCCCCAGCTCTGGGGGGATTCAAGCTGGAAGCACCACCAGGATTCAGGTGAGGATCTGCCTGAGCACCCCAGGATACACACAACAACCAGATCTCCACCAGGGTTCTTTGCTGTTCCTCTCCGGGGCTCCCTTGCCCTGGGAAAGCTTCCAGGTGACTGGGGAGGGTGAGGCAACACCCCCTCGCCAGACTCGTTTGCAGACGGGGCGAGTTGTGACACGAACACCGGGATGGAGGAGCCGGGGAGGACGAGTTTCAACCCGGGCACGAGGACAGGGGGGTGGGAATATCCCCCCCTTCAGCCTGGCAGGGACAGCCAAGGGACACAGCAGGGTCCCCCCTGCCACCCTGTGCCCCCTCCCTGTGATGGTTGAACTCCTGAGCTCCCGGCTGCAAACTCTGCCCCAAAGTCAAGAGGATTCCTGAAAAGCTGCAGATCCAACCTCTGGCCCATCTGGTACAAATAAAACTCCTTGGCTTGGCCGCCTTGTTTTGTTACAACTCAGCCATAGAAACACGAGGCTCCTGCGAGGCCCAAAATGAATCATAATTTCTGTGGGGTTTTTTTGTGCCTTTTCCCCTTGAGTGGAATCCTGCTCAACCATTCCTCCGTGCTCACGTGAATGTGCTTTCTCCTTCTCCTCCTCCTCCTTCTCCCTCTCCATCTCTCTTTCTTTCTCCTTCTCCCTCTCCCTCTCTCTTTCTCTTTCCCTCTCTCTCTCCTCCTCCTCCTCCCTCCCCATCTCCTCCCTCTCCTCTTTCTCCTTCTCCCTTTCTCTCTCCCTCTCTCCTTCCTCTCCTTCCCTTCAATTTTTCAGCTCCCAAAATAGCAAATTCCAGCTGACTTGCTTTCAAGGCAACGAGGCACCCGCGGGATTGTGGGAGCGCTGCTCAAATCAGCAAGAGAAACCAACGAAGCTGCCAGGAAACAATATTAAAAAAAGCAGGGGGGGTGGATCCCGTCTGCCGAGCGCCAGCTCCATAAATCAAAGCCCTCGCGGTTCGTGCCGAGCTCAAGCCTCGCTGCTCCCGGGGCTCCACCCCGGCAGAGCCGTCCCTGCTCCGTGTCAAACGCCCCGGCACCGGGAGCCGAGGGCTGGCATTCGGGTTGTGCCTCCTGCCCGTCCTTGGGGGGGCCAGCCGGGCTCCCAAAGCAAATCCCAGGCTGCTCTCCTCGAGCCGTGCCCCAAAGGCTGGCGACCACCACCCTGACCCCGTGGGGGCCCATCAGCTGAACATCAGAGACTGGTTTAGTGACGGTCCTCCCGTTCCTGGGGGTCCTGCTGGACCCCCGCGTTGCCGCAGGGGGTTTGCGTGTGCTCCCAGGATGATTTTGGGGAGGGAGCGGCTGCCACGCTCCTGCCAGACACGGGCTGCGCTGTGCCGGCTCCTGCTGGGGCTCCCATCCTTCCCGGCCCCGTTCCCTCCTGGCAGGAGCAGGCTCGGGGCTCAGGGGAGCTGCTGCCGGAGCGGGGGGGATCCCCCCTGGCCGCAAACCTGAGCGGGGGGATCCCCCCTGGCCGCATACCTGAGCGGGACACAGCCCCGCACACCTGAGCGGGACGCAGCGGGGCAAGTCCAGATGTGCTTCCAGCTGCCCACGGATTCCTGAGCGCTGCGTCAGCGCCCGGGGCGAGCTCGGCACAACCCGCCTCCTGCAGGGAGAGATTAGCGACCAGGTGAGGCGGAGGGAGGCGAACAGACCTCCCCCAGGGGCAGATGTGCGGGGAGGGAAGGGATGTGGGAACGCGGCCGCACCGCCAGCCTGGTTCCGGGGAGCACCGAGGGATGCGCCGGGCGCTGCTCCGTGCTTGGGAAAGTCGCGGCGTGTGGGGAAACCTGCTCGGGTTCCTCCTGATGCTGGAAAAATCACTCGTGCACGAGCAGGATGGGCCTTACCTGTGGACAGGCACAAAGTGCTTGGGCTACAAGAAGAGGGACCAGCCCGTGCCCTGAAGGGAGGGGATTCAGTAGGGATGTCCAGGGGTTTCCCTCGAGCATCCCTCGCACTGATCGGCACTCAGTGAGGCCTGGAGGGCTCAGGAGGCCGATCCGCCCCCCCCCCCGGTCTGCAATTCCCACAGCAATTCCCAACCCCACCGACTCCCTTCCCCGTGGTCAGAGGCCTTGGGAACGTGTCCTTATTTTTGCCGTGAGGACTAGTTGTGGCATGCGCCGGTCACACCCCGCTGCTCATCCCCAACTGGGCATAGTGGAGGCTCGGTTTCAAGTCCTCGCTCCGAATCAGGCAAAACAGGAACTTCAGCCCGGACCTTTCCCGGCCGGGCGGGCTCCCGGTGCCGGCTGCTTCCCCCCGGGCTCTCGGCTCTATTCCCCAAGCGCTTCCCAAAGCGCCAGACTCAATCCCAGTGCCGGGATAGTCCCAAATCCACCCGTATTCCCCCTTCTCCATCACCTCTCCCCTCTCTCCCTCAGCGTTTGCCCGCAGAGCGAGCGGCCAAACCCCCCCCTTTCCACCCCGCGGGACCGAGCGGGGCAGAGGCGGGGCTGGGGGCGGCCGGGGGCCGGCACACAAAGGCGGGGGCTGCACCGGGGCGGTCCCGGGGCTCGGGGCTCCATCCCAGGCTCCTCCTCCGCCGCCGCCGAGCCGGGGATGCTGCGGCCGGGCCGGCACCGGGAGCCCCGCGCAGCCCCGCGCCGCGCCCGGGACACGGCGGCCACCCGAGGTGGGCACGGGGGACACGCGGGGGACACCGGGGGAGGGGGGGCCGTGCCCGGGAGCTCCGGGCAGGGGGACAAAGTCGGGGGGGGGGGAGGCGGCGGCGAAGCGCTGCGGGACGTGCGGGGGAGCTCCGGGAAGAGGGATGGGGGTCCGGGAGGACCGGGGGGACCGGGAGGGGCTGAACTGCGCGGGGGGGGGACTCCTCGCACTGCCATCGGGGTGAACCCCCCACCCCGGGTGCCCCGCACCGCCCCTCTGCCGGGGACGGGGCGCGGGGCTCGGCCACGAAGGGTCGAGGGGGCGGCTGGACTCGCCCCCATCACCGGCTCTCGCATCCCCCCCCCTGCCCGGCCGGAGCCGCCCGCGGCTCCCCCGGGGCTCGGCTCTGGCTTTTCGCTTTCCCTCTGAAGTCTGGAAAACTTCTTTTTCGCACGGCAGCGAGAAAATTCTGCGTGTTCAGCACCTCGGTGGTGAGGGCTGCCTCGGGTTACAGCGTCCCCAAACTCCCCGGGAAGGGAAAGGAAAGGAGCGGATGCCTTTGGTTTGCTGTCATCAGCACGGAGCCATCCCGGCGGAGGGGCTGCGTGCCCGTGCAGGGATTATTTGCCGCGGGAGCCCGCGGGCGTGCGGGCAGCGCGGGGCGAAGGGAGGGGATAAGGCAGCGCAGGGGATGTGCCCGGCGTGGGCATCATCGGGCACCTCCGTGGGAAATGCCAGTTGCGCCTGGATGCGGCATCATCCAGGCACAGACAGGGATGGCTGGAGGGGGCTCAGCCTTCTCTGGGGTGCGCAGCGCTGGCTCTGGCGATGTCCCCTCGCCGTGCAGGGGCTGCGCCCTGGTTTCGCAGGCAGGTGAAGGCGTGGGCGGGGGTCGGTGCCGCGCAGAGCCCGCACAGCTCCCGGGGGTGCCCGCGCGGCTCCGGGAAAGCCGGGGATTAATCTCGCCCTTAAAAGCAGCGCTGGAGAGCTGCCACGGCTGTGGCAGGAGGCAGCTCCGGGCTGTCACTGCTCACCCCGCTGACGCTGCCCGGCGAATCCAGCGGGGACCAAGCGCGGGGACGGGTCCCGGGCTCGGCTCCTGCCCTTGCTCAGCCGGCTGAGGAGTGTCCGCCCTGCTGTCTGTCTGTCCAAACAGGCCAGACACCTGTCTGGGCTCTGCAGAGACCACCACGCTTTTTCTCGTGCTTCAGGGGTCTGCGGCCACAGCACAGGTCCCCAGGGGTGTGGCAGGAGGGTCCCACGCAAGTGAGACCAGCGGGCCCAGGACTGTGGGGGAGCCCTGACAGCTCCCATCCAGATATGCCCACACACCCCCTGCCTGGTACCACCCCGTCCCTGCTGCACATCCCTTTCCCCCCGGGCAGTTTGCATTTGCCTTCCCCTGTCCCGTCCTGCCACCACCCCCCTGGCCCCCGTGTCAGCTCCTTCCAGCAGTGCCAAGCCCTCCCTGGGCACCTCCTGCCCCGGCAGAGCAGCGCTGAGGGGGTTTCTCTCTCTCTGGTTCACAAGTGGGGCCTGTGACCTCCTTCCACGCGTGCCTCGCTGTGCTCGCAGGGACCAGCCCCTGACCCATTTTCCCAGGAAGGCCTGCGTTTCCATGGCTGTCCAAATTCCCTCCCCAGAGCCTGTTTTCCTCACTGGAGGCTGCGGCAAGTGGAATATGAGCCGGGGGAAGAAACTCCTCGTGAGCCTCCACTATCTCCCATCGCTCCAGACACTGATTAACCTCCCTTTGAAATCCCTGCCAGGGCAGAGCCCGTCCGGCTGCTCCTCGCCTGGTCCCAGCCTCCCACGCCAGCCTGGCTGTGCCCTGTCACACACCATCACACAGCACCCCCTCCGTGTGCCCAGCTCACCCCTACACCCCCTGCCAGGCTTCTCCGGGGGGCTGCAGAGCCCCTGCCCTCGCAATTAATCACCGGGGCCATTAATCGGCGGGACAAAGGGCTGGAAGCGCAAAACCCTCGGCGCGATCAGCCCTGGGGGGGGCAAATTCGTGGCAGCTGCCGAAGCGCCCTCGGGGATGCGAGCGCCGGCTCCGGGGATGCTCCGGGGATGCTCCGGGCTCCCTCGGAGCCCCCCGGCCGTGCCCGTGGCCCTCCCGCTGCCCTCGGCACCGCAAGGCTGCTAAATCGGGCTCGAGCCGCTCCCTCCCACCCGCCCCTTAGTCACTCTTCCCTGGCAGGCGGCGCTGGCAGCGGGTGGGAGGCGAAGGGATGCGAGACTCGGGCAAGGAAAAAACGAGAGCTCCGGGAAAGCCAAGCTCCTCTGCGAGCCACCGAGGCGGGCACAGGGATTTCCAGGGCAGGATTCCCGTGCCCAGGGTGTGCAGGGAAGACACCCCCCTCTCCAGGGTTTAGGCAGAAGGAGGGGGGGATGTCTGTGCTGGGCGCGGAGCAGGGATGGGGATGCTGCCCCAGCGAGCTGCTGCTCCCCCATCCCGCGCCTCCCTTGCTCTGCCGGTGTGTCCTCAGCCCTAAATCACTGTTTTCCCCCTCTCTGGGAGCCTCTGTTTTGCGGTGGGCAGGTCCAGTCATGCTCAGCGCAGGCTCAGGTGAGGCATGTGCAGCACGCAGGGGGTGGGCAGAGAGGCCACTCTGGGCGCAACAGGCAGCAAAACCCCGGATCGCCGACCTGCTCTTCCTTGAGACCACTGAAAACCAGCTCTGGCAGCGAGAGCTGAGCTCCAGGGTCCCTCCCGGGGACACTCAGTCACCCACGGACGGAGCTCAGTGCCTGTGGTACAAGGTGCTGCGTGGACAGGTGTGAAAACATAGTAGCACTGCGGCTATTCCGGGAAACTGCTGCTAAAACTGGTGCTAAAACTGGTGCTAGAACTGCTCCTAAAGCAGCCCAGGCTGGCAGAGGCAGGACCATGGCCCAGCACGGCTCCATAATGCAGGCATGAGTGCCATCCTTACCCTGCATCCTGAGCTGTGGGACTTTAATCCTCCAGCACTTCACCCTGACAGGAAACTTGGAGGCTTTTTTCCCCCCTAAGCCCTGACTTGTGTGTTTTTAAGTATTTCTTTCTCTTGGGAGGTCTTAAAATCCACCCCCCTGCCTCGTTTCCCTGGTGTTCCATGTTTGCCAGCTGCCCCTGGGTTTGCTGCTGTGGTTTTTTTCCCAGAAGATGTGGAGGTGGAAGGGGCAGGATGCAGAGAGGAGGGACAAGGGCAGGGAGGGCAGCAGTGAAGGCGCAAGGCAGGACCTCAGGGGACGGTTTCCATCGGGGATTAGTTAAAAATAGCCGGGAATGCACAAAGATCTGGCTCGCAGAGACTCTCCTGCACGGGAGTTGTTTGGAGAGGAGCCCCACCAGGAGCAGGAAGGCTCAGCTGGGTGAACAGTTCCCAAATCCTTCATGGGAAGCACTGAGTGTGCTCAGACGTGGCCACTGCCCGGGTTTGGGGAGGCAAATCCAGGGGCAGGGGCCGCACGAGCTGTGCTGGGGCTCCTGCAGAGCAAACACCAGCCCCTCGCTGGCTCCTCTCAGCAGCATTCCCAGCCTGTCCTCGCAGCCAGGAGTTCTCCCCCTGGGCTAAAAGATCTCCCTTTATCTCCCCGTGGCAGCGCAAGGCCTGTGAGGAAGCTGGCTCCCTCCAGCAGAGGGTAGCAATGCCTGTGCACGCTCCCAGATAAGAGGATTTTTAATGATTTACAGAAGAGCCTCATCCCCTGAGCCTCTGACTTGTGGAGGATGGAGCATCCCTCCCCACTGGGCACTGGCAGGGCTCAGCTCTGAGAGCTGCAGAGGAGCTTTCTGCCCTCTCCCTGGAAAAGCAAAAGCCTCCCAAACGTCCCTCCAGTGATCCCAGGAGCTGTTGCCATCGCTGTTCTCTCAGTTATTCCACGTTTCCTAGAGGCAGAGCCGTGGATTTGGCCACTTGCCTAAGCAAAGATAACCCTGTCAGAGGTTCTAGCTCAGGATGCCAGTTGGAAACAGCATTTAGATATTTAATTGCCCTTTTTTTTTTTCAGCCAGGACTGTCTCCACAGACCTGCTCCTCCGAAACCCGAGTGCCTGTGTTTAGCTTTTTTAAACAATTTAGTGATGTTTCTCTAAGCCAGTTAGGGATGATCTCCTTTAAAGGTTAATTGAATATTCCTTGCAACTTTGATGTACATTTCTCTGTTGAGAGAATTGCTCTATTTGGCAGCCAGGCATTAAAGGGGTGGTTTCCACCAACGGGCCAAGTCTGAAAAATAGAGGAGGAGGAAAATAGGAAGCGAGAACTGAATTTGCCTTGTTGGTTTTGGGTTTTTTTCCCCCTTCTGCTGCTGCTGCATTGAAGCAGAGCAGGGATAGGGAGGTAACAGCCTGGGAAACAAGAGAGGGAGCTGAAGGGTGAGGGGACAGCAGCAGCAGCAGATGCTTTTGCAGCAAGGACTGAGGTTGCAGAAGTTGCCTTTTCTCAGCCTCCACCTCACTGAGCATCAGGCAGGGGGTGAAAATACTCAAATTTAGACAAATCCACAGTGTAACTGGTACCACAAACAGGGAAGGGCAGCACAGAAATAATCACAGCTCAGGTTTGGAGCTCAGCTCTGTGAAGTCAAGCCTAGATTTGGCACAGAGGTTAGTTTGCTGGAAGGTCCTTAGCTCCTACCCCAGAGAAACTCTTCCTCTGATATTCCCAGTTTTCCTAAGGGTAAGGACAGAGACTGAGGGGTTTCAGCTGCTGCCAGGGCCAGTTATTTCCCCTCCTGTTTCTTAGACAGCCTCCAGCCTGTGATTTCAGGAATATGCCCCAGCCCAGCCCCTGGCTGCTCACGTCCTCACCTCCCTGGCCATCCCCAGAGCCAGGGAGAGCAGGGCTGGGCACCCTGGCAGGGCTCCTGGTGCCCCTGAACCCAGCAAGGCTGAGAGAAACCCGCTTTATGGTCCCCAGAGGCAGCAGGGAGGTACCAAAAGTGGCACCTGGGGGAGGTGAGGGAGCAGAGAGGGGACCCAGCTGGGCAGCCAGGGAAGGTGGGCTGGGCAGTGTGGCCACCAGGAGCATGGGGGGCAATGCCAGCCCTGCTCCTGGCTGCTTTTCAGCGGCCTGGGAGAGGGGGAGAGACAATAAAAAGCAGGAAGATTGCAAACAGAGCCCTGTCTCCATGGCAGCCTGCGGCACCGATGCTAAATTTTCCCTGAACGTGGAGAGGATGCTTTTCTCCCCTGCGTGTTCTTGGGGGGGTTTTGCAGCAGAAAAGGCCTTAGCCCAGGTGTTTCCTGGTGCCTGGGGAGGTTGGTGGCTTGTGGAAGGATCCCTTGGTGCTCCCATCTTGTCAGAACCTGGGAGAAACACTCTCTGCCCCTCGTTTCTCCCGTGATTAGAGGGACGGAGGAAGACACGTGCAGAGCCCGTGGAAGCAGCAGAGCTGGGAGGAGAAGTATTTAGGGCTCATCTCGAGTTACACCAAGTCCTGGCTATTTTTAGCCGTGCAGAACAAAGCCCTTCCATCAGCTGGACCCCGGGGGGAGGCACGGGGGGGACACCAAACCCAACACCAAACCCGACAGCACCGGGCGCGGAGCTGGGGCTGCACGGGCGGCAATCACAGAGCCCGGGAGGGGATGCACAGAGAGCCTTTGAGCTGCCCAAAGCCCCCCCCAAGCAGGCAGGGGTTTGTGGGTGCCCAGCCCTGGCAGATTGTGTGGTGCTGGGTGGGAGATGGATGCGCCAGGAGGGGCCCGGCGGCTCCGGGTGGAAGCCGAGCTCAGCTGTCGCCCACCCCGGCACCACCTGCCAGCCCCAGACGGCTCCCAAAATAACCCAACCCGGCCCCCTGCACCTGCTGCCTCGCAGGGATGGGACCTGCTGGGAGGTGTTGCCTCTCCCCCCCCCAAAAAAACCCCTCCCCTGTCAGCAGAGGGGTCCTGTGGGTGCTGTGGCTGTTCCCCCATGGATCTGATGGTGGATCTGATGGTTCCCGGAGTGGGAGGGGAGTGAATTCACCAGTGAGGAGGTGGTGGCCGTTCCCTGGTGATGGTGTCACCACCCAGGTGTGCCCGGCCAGACCCCGAACCTGCAAAAAGACAAAAAAGCAGGGGGGGAGCGGCATTTGTGAGCTCCCAATTAGCAGGGCTTTAATTGCAGTATTAGTTGCTCATTAGTGGGAAAAGCCAGATGCTGGGAGGAATTAGCTAAGCTGAAAAGATCTCTCTCTCCACCCCAGGAATATTTAACTATGTCTCATACAAGTGTTCCCTTTGTCCCCGGAGCATGACTGATATGACTTGTGTGGGTGCCGTTGAATCACTGATGAGCTCCAGAATCCCTGTGACAGGAGGCTGCTGGCAGGGCTGGGAATGAAACTGGGGAGGTCTGGGTGGCACAGGTAGGGTTTGGCATGTGGTGGGTGAAGGTTGGGAGCTGGAGGGCCCTGGAGTTAATTTAACCTGAAACAGAGGGGGAAAGCACTTGGGCTCTGGGCTGAGCAGGGAACGCCACAGGTAGGACTGAGGGTGACCTGCAGAAATGTGGGGTGTCAGGAGAGTAAAGAAGAGCTGCAGACTGAGCCAAGGTGGATATAACAGGGAGGAGCAGGCTCCTGGGATATTCCCACTGTTCCCTGCTGCTGCTGTGCCAGCGATGCCCGTGGGAACAGCCCCTGTCCGAGGTCAGACAGGAGCAGCAGGGGAGGGGCTGGGGGAAGGTCTGAAGCCCAGCTCCTCACAGCGCTTGGGTTTCCTTGCCCCTGGAGCTGTTTAACCCAAACTGCAGCTCTCTGGGCAGAGCTGAGGCCTTTCAGCTCCAGAAATCCCTCCTTGCTCCGTGCACAGACACGCTGGGCCGGCTCAGGAAGTGATGCTCACCCTGGACAGCCTCCAGTGGGCTGGGCAGGGAGCAGCAGCTTCCCAAACAGCCCGGCAGTGACACCATTGCAGCTCTGAGCGCTGGCTGGGCGGGCAGGTGGGAGCAGGAGGGGCAGGGGATGTTGTGTCCCCCGTCACCACACTGCTGGGTGACATTCCGAGCCTGAGGATCAGTTCAGGGAATCACAGAATGCCCTGAGCTGGAAGGGACTCAAAAGAGTCAGAGTCCAGCTCCTGGCCCTGCACTGACACCCCAAACCCTCCTGGAGCTCTGGCAGGTTTGGGGGGCCGTGCCCAAACCCTGGGGAGCCTGTTCAGTGCCCAGCCACCCTCTGGGGGAAGAACCTTTCCCAAATATCCAACCTGACCCTGCCCTGACACAGCTCCAGGCAGTGACACCTCCCCAGCCCAGCCTTGACTTCCCCACGGGCTGTAACTCCCCACAGGCTTCCAGGGCAAGCACCGGCTTCTCCTGGGAATAAACAGCTGCTGGCTGTGGTTGTGACCTTTCAGCCACCAGCAACAACATCTGTCTCACTTCTACATCCCTCTCAGGCTGTGGGACAGAAGGAATAATAATCCACCCCTCTTCCAGCCCGAGTGTTTGCTCAGAACAGCTGCCTGGGCAGAAACGCAGGTGTTGGGAGTCACAGGACTCTGCTGACACCAGTTTTCTGTGGGTTGAGCAATCGTCCCCCGGGCAGGGACAGGAGCCTCTCCCTGCTCGGCCATGTGGGGAGTGGTGGGAGCAGTAAGGAAGCAGGAACAGACCCTCAGAGCTCGCCCTGCCAACGTGATTCACTGTTAATTTGAGAAATTCCTCTCGTTCCAGGGCTGGCTTCCCCAAACACAGCTCGGGCCAGTCGCCTCAGTCCCACCTACATCCTCTCAGGGATGATTTCACCCTGCTCTCCCAGCAAAGCCACTTGTTGGCACATCCCTGGGCAGGAGCGGGGCCTCTGGATGGAAGGGAAGTGCCCGCAGCTCCTCCAAGCCCTTCCCAAAGCTGACTCTGGGTTCAGCGCTGATTCCTGGCTTTTCCAGCAGGAGAAAGGATGACCCAGATGCCTTTGACCTGAGCCACCCTCCTGCAGGAACCGGGTGCAAGGAGGCAGCGCTCGGTGCTGCCGACGGGCTTCCAAACGGAGGCAAATTGCCTTTTTTTCGCCTTTTTTTCCCATTGAGCGGTTGCGCCTTCGCCTGCAGGGCCTGCAGCAGGATGACCAGCTGCCAGGGCGCACTGGCAGGGCCTCGGCACGGTCCGCGCTGGCACGAAGCCCACCCGACCCCCTGCCAAAGGCAGCGGCGGCTCCTCTAACAAGCGCTCCAGGCGGGGGGTGTGAATTCTCTCGGTGTTCATTGAAACAACATTAAGTGTGATGGACTCCCGGGCTATTAGAGTGGATGTAACGCGTAATTGAGGCCGGTTTATTCTTCCCGTCGAGTGTCCCCCCTCCGCCCGCTGGCGGATCGGGGCGGAACACATGGTGCGGGCTTTGTGCTCCATTCACCGCCCGCCTGCCATCAAACCGAGCCCGATGAATGTCAATGAAGGACAGGGGACAATGGGCCGCAGTGAATGGGAGCCTTGTCGTGGGGCCCCGAGCCACAATTGAGCACCACGGGCTGGCGCCTGCCCGGGCAGGCTCTGAATTGCCCCCCATTAGCGCGGGGAGGGGGGGGACGATTACGGGGAGGGGGCAAGGTCGGCGCTCTCCAAGCCCTTATTGCTGCCATTTCTTTGCAGACAGAAATGAGCAGGTTTTGGAGAGCCCGGCTCCAGCTGGGCACGGGGAGGGCGGGCAGGAGCTGGAGCGGGGACGGGCAGATGCTCGCACAGCCCGGGCTGGACTCAAAGCACCGGTCGGATGCTCCGCGAGGCACGTGCAGGGTTTTTCACCACAGAAATGCCCACATTTCCCCCCCAGGGCCGCATTCCTGGTGCCTCAGAGCCCCGAATCGCGGCGTGAAACGGGGGCACATCACCTGGCAGCGATCGAGGGAAAGAGGAAAGAGGCTGATCCCGGAGCCGGGCTCCTGGCAGCTGCTCCCTGTGTTATCTGTGCATCTCCCAACAAACACCCAAATGTGTGGGAGCATCTGCACAGAAAGGATGAATAATAATTCGAGAGGGGAAAAGGAGTGGGCGAGAGATTGCAGGGAAGAAGGAAGCTTTGGCGTGTTCCGAGGGGGGGGAAGAACAGGATCAGCAGGGAGCGAAGTGACACCGCGAAGCTCGGGAGGAAACGAAGGCTCTTTTGCGAGGGGAATGTGGAGGGAAAGCTGCTGCCTGCGAAAACTCTGCAGGGGAGAGGGAAAAGCCTCGAAGAAAGCGTGCTGGGAAGGAGATAAGATTAAATTCCTGCAGCCCATTGAGGAAGGAGGCGACGGGGAAGGAGCTGCTCTCCCACGTGCAGGGAAGGCATGACTGGGATGATGAGATGCCATTCATTTTTTCCCCCCTCTTCCTGCACAGGCAGCAGTGGGAGCATCCACGTGCTCAGCCCCGATCCCGCGGGTTTAGCCCACACTACCTGAGTGTTTGTTGGGGGGGTCTGTCCCCCCCAGGAGCACCGCGGGACCCCCCCACACCTCCCCACTTCACCTGGGGGGCGGGTGACCTGCAGAGCTCCCCTCCCAGCCTGACTGTTGTGTGGTTCTGGGATTCAGGGGTTTTGTTCACAGCCCCTGAAGGGCCGCGGAGCACAGACACTGCTCGGGGGGTCCGGGTCGGTCCCCTCCCCACCGCGGCGCCGACAAAAGAGCCCGGAGGGGCTCGGGGCTCGTTTGCTGAGCGGGAGGGGAAGGCTCGTGTCTTTTCTGGCTTTCTGTCCGCGTTAATTGGTGACTGACGGGGCAAATCGCGGCTCAGGGTAATCACATTTACCGCCGAGAGCCCGGCGGGGCTGGGGCTGAGCCGGGGGGGGCTGCAGCGTTTGGCTTTGGGGACAGAGCCAGGCTGGCACGGTGACATTGCCACCGCAGTGCCCGGGCTGGGGCACCCCCTGTTTTCATTCCCTGCGCTCTCAGTATCACTTACTTTTCATTTTTTACCCCCAACCCCGTTTTACACTTCGCAGCAAAGCCCGACCCGACCCGACCCTGCCCGTTGCCAGGCTTGCAAACCCCTTAAAAATACACCTTTGCATCCACACAGCCAAACATACGTGTGTGCACGTAATGGCTGGGTTTGGGGTGGCTCAGCAGACTGATCTGGCTCCCTGAAGAGCCACAAGGTCACTGGCTGTGATGCAGGGAAGATGCCAATGTGAGGCTGAACAAGGAGGGGGACAAGTCTGGTCCCCCTTTTGGAGGTCCCCCAAAAGCTGGAGTGGGAGCCTGTGCTGCCTCCAGAGCCTTCCCCTTCCTGCCGACGTTGCCCATGAATTCCAACTCCTCCACGGCTTTCAAAGTGTTCATTTTTAAGTGGGAAGGGGGAAGGAGAAGAAAAAGACGGGCCCAACCCTCTCAGGCGTGTGTGGGAGGGCTGGGATTGATTGAAACACCTCCTGCCAAGAGGCTGGAAAGTCCCAGCTCTCCCTCCCTGCATTTCTCCCTTCTCCTGCAGGCACCCAAAAACCCAAGGGCACATCTGTCCGGGGGGACAGAGAGCCTGGAATCCCTGGAGCAGCAGCTCCACGCAGCCTGCAACCTCTGTTTTAAGGGATCAAACCTCCCTCCCACCACCTCTGCCATAGGTGCCTCTAAACACACCCGGGTGTAAAATACGTGCCCGGGTGTGTGTCAGCACACCAGGGCTGCTCCCTGGCACGGGTTGAGCCCTGCCTGGGGTTGCTGTCACCGCGGTTGGCAGCTCTGCTGCCTCCTGTGCCAATGATCCCCTCCCCTGAGGCGATTCCTGCCCCTCCCTGCCCACTCTGCCTCTTCCCCTGCACGAGTGAGGGAAGCCCAGAGTCGTTTATCACCTCTGACACATCAGCATCCCGGCAGCAGCTCAGCCCTCGGTTCTTACTCCTCCTAATCCCCCCAAAATGGATTTAGGGATTAGAGCGGGATCCTCTGTCTCTCCAGGACTTTCCTTTGACACTTAGTCAGTCTGGGGCCTCGGGGCACAGAGAAAAGGGAGCAGCTGAAGCTGAGGGATGGGCACAAGGTGGTTCTGCCCTGTTTTTGGGATGCAGAGGGGCTGGCACTGCAGCAGGGGTAAGGCAGGACACATCCAAGAGTGGGAAACACGCAGGAGTGACTGCCTGGAGCTGGAGGATGAGGACGCCCTGGCAACACCCCCTCCACCACCCAACCCTGTGCCACTGCCAGGGGACACTGTGAACCCCCAAGATTCCTGTTTGGGTGATGGGAGCTGGGCCTGGGGTAGCTCTGGAGAAGAGCTGGATCACACAGTGCCAACACTGGGAGCTCTGAGCTGTTCCAAAGGAGCAGAAATGTCTCCTCTCTGCTCATCCTGTGCATACAGCATTTAACTCATTTGGATTCCGTGCTTTCCCCCTTTCTCCCCCTGATTACCTGGATGGAGGGTGGATCTCCATTAGAGCCCTGGCTCTGGGAGCCAAGAGCCACAAAGGCCACCAGGAGCTGGGGGTTTATTTTCTATATCTTTTATCCCCCCAGCAGAGAGAGCCAGCACAGAGCCCCACATCCCTCTGACCCCTCCTCACAGCACTCAGCACACACACGAGGCCTCTCGTCCTCTGAAGTGTAATTAAGTGTAATTAAACCTCACAGCTTCCCTTTTCAGGCAGGTTAAGAGGGGCACTGAAAACTGGAGAATCAGGGGGCACAGGCTGGTGCAGGAGAGGGTTGTGACTGCGGCTGGTTGGCAGGAGATGGGATCCATCATGTGCAAAAAGCAGGAGCCCCAAGGGTGCTCATTGAAATTATGCCTCTTAGGCACCTAAAAATCACTACAAACCCCTTTTCCCCCTCTTGTCATTTTAGAGACTCCTGTAGAGAGCCCTCCTACTGTAACCTGCAGCTCCTGGCAAGCCCCCTGGGCACTGGGCAGGATGCCCCTGGCACTGGGCAGGATGCCCCTGGCCATTCAGGAATTGTGGCCTGGGGGACTCAGGCAACTCGTGGGAGGCTCCTGGAGCCATCCCCGGGCTTGGGGAAAAGCCTTGCTCTTCCCTGGGTGCCACCCTCCTTCCCACAGGGCTGGGAGTGGGGGGGATCAGCCTCAGCAAACATCCCTCTCCCTTCACACTCCCGAGGGGCAGCTGCTCCATTGGCACCCACTCCGGGCACACGGGGGGAGATGTGCACAGAGGTGCCCTTGGCACAAACCCTGTCAGCGCTGGGATGTGCCCAGCTGTGCCTGCCAGGTGTGCTTAGGGCAGAATTGTGGAATATCCTCAGCTGGAAGGGACCCACAAGGATCAGAGTCCAGTTCTGCACAAACACCCCAACAATCCCACCATGTGCTGAGAGCGTTGTCCAAACTCTCCTTGAGCTCTGGCGGGTTTGGGGGGGCTGTGACCAAACCCTGGGGAGCTTGTTCAGTGCCCAACCACCCTCTGGGGGAAGAACCTTTCCCTGAGATCCAGCCTGACCCTGCCCTGGCTCAGCTCCAGCCATTCCAGGGTCCTGTCCCTGCTCACAGGGAACCGAGATTGGAGCTGCCCCTGCTGAGCTCTGCCCTGGGCGTCCCCTCTCTCCCAAACCCCACCTTGTAGCATCACCCCCCGCTCCCTTGGCTGCTCCTGACCCCGCTGTCCGTGTGTCCCCAGACCCGGTGCCGGCTTTGCTATGAGCTCAGGCGGGCCCTGCCCCCTGGGACCAGCATGGGCAGCGTGAGCAGCCTGATCTCCGGGCACAGCCTGCACAGCAAGCACTGCCGCGCCTCCCACTACCGCCTCCGAAAGTCCTCCCACCTCAAGAAGCTCAACCGCTACTCGGACGGGCTGCTCCGCTTCGGCTTCTCCCAGGACTCCGGCCACAAGTCCGGCTCCAAGAGCAGCAAGAATGAGGACTTCTTCTACATCAAGGTCAGCCAGAAGTCCCACGGCTCCCACCGGGACTACACCTCCCTGGCCGGAGGGGAGCTGGGCCAGGCCGGCGGCAGCGGCATCAACTTCGGGACGCCCACGCCGCAGAAGCTGCTGCCCTTCCCCAGCCAGCTGGAAGTGGTTAGTGGGGGGGAAACGGCGGCCCTGGGAGCGGGGGGTGCCCCATTGCACCCCATCCATCCTCAGAGGGGGTGCAGGTCCCAGGGCAGGGCTGTCCTGGTTGTGGTCTGTGAGATTGGAGAAGGTGGTTTGCGGTGGGAAGCGGGAGGAGAGGGGCAGCAGGGAGGTGCTGGGGGTACTGTGCCACCCTCTGCTTTCGGGGACTGGGCTCAGCTACACGATCCAAAATCGTGCCATGTGATCCAAGGCACACAGACCCTTTAATTCCCAAACACACCCTGAGGCACTTTCACCCATCGGCGTCTTCCCGAGGGAGAGCGGAGCTGTCCCACCAGGGGGGTCTCATCCCTGGGGGCAGAGGGGGTGAGGGGGGGGACAGATGGCATTGTTTGGGTCTGTGCTGATGGTTTGGGTCTGTGCTGACGGTTTGGGTCTGTGCTGACGGGCTCTGCTCTCCCCCAGGGTGTGGACAAGCCTCCTGCCCGTCCCACCGCCTTCAAGCCGGTGCTGCCGCGCTCGGGGGCCATCCTGCACTCCTCCTCCCCCCCCGAGAGCGGGGGGCACCTCCCCCCGCCCCTGCACCCCCCGGAGAAAGCCAAGGAGCAGGAGCTGAAGCCCGTGCTGTGCTCGGGGGGTCTGTCTGACTCGGGCAGGAACTCCATGTCCAGCCTCCCCACCCACAGCACCAGCAGCAGTTACCAGCTCGACCCCCTCGTCACCCCCATGGGCCCCATGAGCCGCTTCGGGGGCTCTGCCCACAACATCCTGCAGTGTGCCATCATCCAGGACAGCAACATGATGAGCCTCAAGGCCATGTCCTTCTCCGACGGGGGCAACAAGATCCTGAACCCCGGCAAAGCCCCTCACCACCACCACGGAGCCGCGGAGAAAAGCGCCTGCGTCCGCTCGCCCATCTCCACCGACGAGTCCACCATCCAGGAGCTGGAGCAGAAGCTGCTGGAGAGGGAGGGGGAGCTGCAGGAGCTTCAGTCGAGCTTCGAGGAGAAGGAAATCAGCTCCTGCCAGGCCTACGAGGAGAAGCAGCGGCGCTGCAAGGAGGAGCTGGAGGGCCTCAAGCAGAAGTGCAACAGCAAACTCAAGCAAACCTCGCAGAAGACGCAGCGCACGCAGCAGGTCCTGCACCTCCAGGTGTTCCAGCTGCAGCAGGAGAAGCAGCAGCTCCGGGAGGAGCTGGAGAAACTCATGAAGGAGCAAAACCTGCTGGAGACCAAGCTGAGGTCCTACGAGAAGGAGAAGACCAGCTTCGCCCCGGCGCTGGAGGAGACCCAGTGGGAGGTGAGTGGCACCAGGGGCACCAAACCCGGGGCTGGGGGTGCCCAGAGCAAAGTGTGACTGAGGAATGGGGCAGCTTCAGCAGCAGCAGTAAATAGAGCCCTTCTCCACCTCTATTCCTGCCTCCCAGCAGCACCACGGGGGGTGCAGGGCTGTGGGATGTGGATGTTAAATCCAAGGAGTTCTGTGAGCTGTAATTGAGGCTCTCGCCGCCCCTCTTAACCCCTCAGCCCTTCCCATCATCCATGGGAACAGCCAGTGCATAAAAACACTCAGTCATTAAAACAACCTGGCATTTCCAGCCTCCAGCACAGGGTTTTCCAGCTGCCTGCCCCCAGAGGAGCAGTAAAGCTGCCTTCCCACGTGGAAATAGGAACTACTTGGACTCGCCTCGGGCATTTGTTAGAGAGCAGTAAAACCTTCCACTCTCTGCTTAAGCTTAATTTACTCACTCGTTGGGTATTGCTGAACAAAGAGCGTTAAACTGATGAAAATCCCAACGTTTATTAATAATCATTTTAAATATTAATTATAACTAATAATCATAATTAAATTCATTCTAAATCAAGATAAATAACTGCAGTTTGGGGTTTCCGCATGCTGAGCTCCAGCTAACTCAGGCTCTCCATCCCTGCCCACAGGTGTGCCAGAAATCCGGGGAGATCTCCCTGCTGAAGCAGCAGCTGAAGGAGTCCCAGACGGAGCTCAACACCAAGACCACCGAGATCCTCGGCCTGAAGGCGCAGCTGAAGGAGGTGAGGGCGAAGATGGAAGGGCTGGAGATGAAGACCCAGGAGCTGGAGGTGTCCCTGCGCACCAAGGCCATGGAGCTGGAGGTGTGCGAGAACGAGCTGCAGCGCAAGAAGAACGAGTCGGAGCTGCTGCGGGAGAAGGTGAACCTGCTGGAGCAGGAGATCCTGGACCTGCGCACGGAGCTCGCCGTCCTCAGGGAGCAGCTGAGCGAGGCCCGGGAGGGCTCCAGGCCCTGTGCCGGGCTGGAGGAGGCCCAAGCCCTGCAGGGAGAGGTGGAGAGGCTGCGGGCGGAGCTGGAGGCCGAGCGGGACAACAACGAGCAGATGACCTCCGGCTTCCAGCACGAGCGGCAGACGTGGAAGGAGGAGAAGGAGAAGGTGATCCACTACCAGAAGCAGCTGCAGCAGAGCTACCTGCACATGTACAAGAGGAACCAGAACCTGGAGAAGATGCTGCAGCAGCTGGCGGCGGGGGAGGACGGCAAGGAGCCCATCGAGCTGGAGATCCCCGGCGCCGACGTGCCCTACGAGGACATCATCGCCACCGAGATCTGAGCCTGCCCTGCCCTGCCCTCCCTGCAGCTCGGGGCAGGTGTCCCTCCCTTGGGGGGACACGCTGCCCGTGCCTTGTACAGTCCAGCTGAGCCATGTATTTACCTGGGGGGCTCCCGGCCCCGCTCCCTGCCCGCCCCGGTGCTCCCCGTTGCCTGTCGTGTTACAGAGGTGAACAAGCAACTCGTGCCAGTGGTGACATGCCAGCAGCTCCCCCCGCCCCGGCAGTGCCCCTTCTGCCCCTGGGAGGACTGAGGAGCCGGCGATGGGGTGGTCAGGGAACAGGAACTCAGCAGATTTAACTCCCGTCCATGCACAGCGCCCGAGGGGTGCTCTGCTCCAGGCTCGGAGGGATCAGGGCGCAGCTCCGGGGATTGGGGACACCAAAACTCCGGGGATCGGGGACACCACGGTCCTCCCCACCGCCTTTGAAGGGAATCAGCCACAGCACACGCCCAGCTCCCTGCAGGAAGCACCGACGCTGCTCTCACACCTCCTCACCCTTCTCCGTCAGTGCCAACCCCAGGGTGCTGTGGGACCACGGAGCCACCTCCTGCCACTGGCACAGCCACTGCTCCCACCCCCGGGCCGCTGCAGTGCCTCAGGAAGGACCCCCACCTGCACCCCATCACTGGGTTACAGCCAACACCCCCCGAAATCCCCTTTCACTGAAGGGCACAGCCCACCCTGCAGCCCCACTGCACATCCCTGGGTGAGCCGTGGCCAGCCCAGCACTCCCTGCTCTGATGGATGAGGACTCGGCGTCCCCCTTTCCCAGCTGCCAGGCAGCAGCTGGATTTCAGAGCCAGGAGAAGTGTCCCAGCCACAGTCTGACCAAGGAATCGGGGTTGTGTTCACCCCACAGCCCCCCACACTCGCTGCGACCGTCCCCTCCGGGACCCCCCGGCTGCCTTATCTCCTGCTGTGTCCTTACACCCACGGGATCCCACCAAGAGGAGCTGGTTAAAAGAAACCCCCCAAAAAACACCCCCACTTTCACTTTATTTTCCACCCCAGCTCTTAAAAATTTCCTCCTGCCACCAGCAAGTGGATAATGAGGCTCCACTGAAGGTCACCAGAGGTGACTCCCGTGTCCCCTGTGGCTCAGCACGGCCAGGAGGGAGGGAACCAGCCTGGATCCAGATTCCCAGGGTGGAGATCTCCAGCCAGGCCTCGTCTGTGCCAGTGCAATGATGTTTTTTTTTACTGCAGGGTGTCTGTTCACCCACTGCCCCAGCCCAGGGGGGTTTTGGGGCAGGTCTTGCACAACCCCCTGAAGCCACAGATCGGGCCCAGGGCTCGAAGCTGTGCGGGAGCAGCAGAACCCAGCGCCCCTCACACCATCCCAGCCTGGAAAAGCGACACACAGAAACCAGTCTGTGCCTTCTGCACCTGGCCCCGAGCACCCCCAAGTGCATTGCCCCAGTTTATCCCGGCTGGGCGTCCACCCCCGACCCTCATCCACGGCCCCGCCGGAGAAAAGCCACCCTCAGATCCCCGTGGCTGGAAATCGGGGCCACGCCGGGTCCAGCCTTCCCCCAGCCCTGCCCGGGGATGCTCTGGAGCTGGGATGGCTCCAGCTTCGAGGCCAGAAGGGATTCAGTGCATCCCCCAAGCCATGGCCCCGAGTACCGGGGGCTCTGCACCCCCCTCTCCCACCCCAGAGCCAAACCCAGGGGAGCAGAGCCCTTCCCTGCCTTCCCCACGCCCTGCTCCTGCTCCCGCTGGCCTTGGTGGCACCGTCCCTGTCCCCCAGCCCCATGTCCCCCTCTCCCAGCCCCATGTCCCACTCTCCCAGCCCCATATCCCCCTCTCCCAGCCCCGTGTCCCCCTTCCCAGCCCCATGTCCCCTCTCCCAGCCCCCTGTCCCCCTTCCCAGCCCCGTGTCCCCCCTATCCCAGCTCCATGTCCCCCTTCCCAGCCCTGTATCCCCCCTCTCCCAGCCCCATATCCCCCCTCTCCCATCCCCATGTCCCCCTTCCCAGCCCTGTTTCCTCCCTCTCCCAGCCCCGTGTCCCCTCTCCCAGCCCCGTGTCCCCTCTCCCAGCCCCATGTCCCCCTTCCCAGCCCTGTGTTCCCCTCTCCCAGCCCCATGTCCCCTCTCCCAGCTCCATACCCCCTCTCCCAGCCCCTGCTCTATGATGTGATGGCCCAGAGGCCTCGACGTGCTGCCTTTGCACAACGCTGTGTGTGCCCCGTCCGCATTCCAGGTGTGTCATTCCAGGTGGGAGCCAACCCGGGGGGGGGGGCTCCTGCCCGGCCTCAGCCTGTACAGAGAATTATTTTTCTGCAGGTTTTTTCTTTTGTTTTGTTTTGTTTTTTTGTTCAGTTTTTTTTTTGATGTTATTTCTGGTGACTGATGTAAACTACTGGTAATTTTATGTTTTTATTTATAAATAAAAATTTTGTAAAACTTCTTTTTGGCCTCCTCCCCGCCCCCCCCACTTTTTCCCTGAGTGCTTGGCAGCGTTCCAGGGGTTTTCCATACCAAAAAAAGCAGGATGGTGCTTTGTTGTGCCCCCCCCCAAGCCACAAACCATCTATCACAGCCCCCCAAGGTCCCCTTTGGGGACGTCCCTCCACCTGGCCCTGTTGTCCCCAGGCCCTGT
This sequence comes from Neopelma chrysocephalum, assembly GCF_003984885.1. NCBI lineage: Eukaryota > Metazoa > Chordata > Aves > Passeriformes > Pipridae > Neopelma > Neopelma chrysocephalum. The sequence goes on from NW_020938586.1 coordinate 26,806, forward strand.
TATCTCTGCTCTGCAGCTGGGATAACCCAAGCATGGAAAAGCAAAGCGTGTCTCTGGCAGACACGGAGGGATTGGAGAGGGGGGATAATCCCCCCCCCCCGGCCTTGCCCCCACCCTGCACCCTCCAGCTTCGCCCTCCTGCTCTGCAGGTCGGGCTGATTTTCACCCTGACCCCCCCTCCTCCCCCAGTCCCAGGGGTGCCCAACCCACCCCCCACGTCCTGAGGAGATCCAGAGAAAACAATTCCCAAAGGAAGAGGTGAAGTGTAACGGCCTGAACAAACCCCAAGGTCATATTTTGACTCTGGGACCTGTTTTCTTTCCTCCAAACCAACCCGGAGCCTCTTTGCACCACACGGATCTAAACAGTGTTGGGGGGGGGGTAAAGGGGGAGGCTGAGGAGCAAAAAACGGGGAAAACACTAAAATTGAGCCACCCACGAGCTGCTCTGTGCCCCCCAAAAGGGCACCTGGCACCCACTGAGCTTTCCAGGGAAACCTTGGCTGTGCTCCCACCGCCCCGGGCGGGAGAGAAGGTTATTTTTAGAGCCTTTGAAAAGCTGCTGAGGAGGAAGGAGACAGAAAACCACGTGGAAAGGCTCTGCCTGCTGAGAGGCACCTTGTGTGGAAGATCATCCCCGGCCATCCCCTGCCCTGGCTGGGGGTGCTCCCGGCCCGGCTGAGCCCTTCCAGGACTGGTCCATGTAATCCAGGTCAAGGCAGCAGGGAGGAGGAGACCCCCGAGCCGCCAGTTATCCCTGGAATAACTCCCAGGAGACATCCCTGCCCCGCAGAGCTCACAAACTGCAGGTGCTGCAGCAGAGCAGAGACTCGGCAGAGCTGAGCAGCGTCAGAAGGAGCAAGGGCAGCTCCAGGAGCAAGGGCAGCGTCCCTGAGGGCACAAACCCCCAAGGAATTCTTAGGAATGCTCAGGGAAGCCAGCCTGGGGACCCTGGGCTGCTTCTCCCCTTTCCAACCAAACCCCTCCTGAAGCTGCTGCTGAGGACGAGCTGTGCCCTCCCCAAGGTCGGGCTGGGAGCATCCTCAGCCCCAGGCACCAGCGGGTCCTTCGGGGCTGTTGGTCCGTGTCAGGATGCTGGGAGAGCACAAGGAAGGCTGGGAGAGCACAAGGAAGGCTGGGAGGGCACAAGGAAGGCTGGGAAGTGGAGCACAGACGTGCTGGTCCCCGCTGCGACCGCGCTGCTTCGCTGCCAGGAGGAGACACGGCCAAGGAAGGAGCAGCAAGCCCCGATAATCCCGGGGCAAAGCCGTGCCCTCGGGACACCCAGGTGGATGGCATCGGACCGTGCCGGGGCTCCAGGGCTGAGGAGGCACCTGAGGGGCACGGTTGGCTAAAGTTTTAGGGGCGAACAGGAGAACCAGCCCAGCTCGGGCATCTCCCCCCCGTCAGCGGGGTCCCCGCGCTCTGGGTGAGCTCAGCTCCAGCTGCCCGAGCGCCAACCGCCCTCGCACAGAAGGAGTGTGAATTGTTGGACTTAATCAGCGGATGCAAATCAGCCTCAAGACGGAGAAAAGCTGATTTGCATCTTCTTTAAACGCCCCGGTGCCACCGCACCAGTGTCTGGGGAGGGGGGAGGCAGAGTCAGACCTAAAATCTCCGCAGCGCCAAGCCCGGGGTTGGCTTTGAAAGAGCAATTAAACCCCGGCACCTCGCGCTCGGGGGCGAAGCTGCTTTTGATGTGCAAATGACCCGCGGCAGCTCTGCCCACCAGCCTGTTCCCCGGCCCCGCATCTGCCACCCCGACCGACCCCCGGGGGCACGGGGGGGACCTGCCCCGGGGTTCGCCCCCTCCCTCCGCTCCTCCACGGGCTGACAGCTGGCGTGTGCTCCTGCGGGGACCGCCTGACACCCGCTGGAGAGGGGGGATAAGACCCCCCCCGGGCAGCCCCTCATTAGTCATTATGGAATAAATAAAATAATAAAAAAAAGGAATAAAAATAGCAAACAGCGCGTAAATGCAGCGAGGCAGCAGCTGGGAGAGCAGCACGTCCCCGTCCCCCCCCCTCTCCCCGAGCCTGGTACCTGCTGGCTCCTGCCGGGAAGGGTCGGGCTGTTCCTTTGGCACCCGGCTCAGAGCCGTGTCTGGAGCTCTCAGGGCGCTGCCAGGGCTGGTGCCACGCAGAGGGGGCACCCCCTGACCTGCCCCCAGAGCCCTGTGGTCCCCCCCGAGGGGTCCTGCTCCCACCTCGGGGCTAAAATCGCTGTGCTCGAGCCCCCAGACCTGGGGGGAGACAGGTGCTTTTGTCGTTCCCATGCCAGGCTCGGGCTGTTCCCTGCCTGGGACAGGGGCTGGTCCTCACCTGGGAAGCTGCTGAGAGCGCGGGGTGATGTCCAGGGAAGGGGCTGGAGCAGCAGGAGCAGCTGAGGGAGCTGGGGGGGCTCAGCCTGGAGAAAAGGAGGCTCAGGGGGGACCTTCTGGCTCTGCAACCCCCTGACAGGAGGGGGGAGCTGCCAGGGAACAAGGGACAGGAGGAGAGGGAACGGCCTCAAGCTGTGCCAGGGGAGGGTCAGGTTGGACATCAGGAGGAATTTCTCCCTGGAAAGGGTTGGTTAAACATTGGAACTGCCCGGGGAGGTTTGGAGTGCCCACCCCTGGAGGTGCCCAGGGAAGGCCTGGCTGTGGCACTCAGAGCTCTGGGCTGGGGGACGAGGTGGGGATGGGGCACAGGGGGGACTCTGTGGCCTCAGAGGGCTTTTCCCCCCTGGATGACTCTGTGGTGCTGTTTTCTCCAGCCAGGAGGTTCCTGCTGTCTTTGAGTCTCCAGAGCTGAAGAGCTGCAATGTCTCATTCCTTCCCCTTTGCTCCCACCAGATGCAGAGCAGTGCAGTTTAACTGCCGTGGATATTCTTATCCTTGCAGAATTCCCTTTGCTCTGTGACACACACACACATTCCAGGAGCCCTGTTATCCATGCAGGCATCCCAGGAGAGGCACCTTCCTGCTCACACACCCTTGGGAATGTTTGTTCAACCTTTGTCCCCAAGCTCTGTCACCTGCTGAGGGACCTCAGGAATTCACTGGACTGTGGAATTTCTCCCCTGGCTCAGTTTTCAGAGCCTGTGTCCCTGAGCCCCAGCTCCTGGTTATTCCTATCCCTGAGCACAGGCTCTCCCTGGAGACAGAGACTGTCACTGAAGGGGAAAATAGGTAGAAAAGCCAAAAACACTTGTCCCAGCCAGTCCCTGCTCTAGTGGAAGGTGTCCCTGCCCATGGCAGGAGATGATCTTTAAGGTTTCTTCCCACCCAAACCATTCTGGGAATTCAGAGGTGCTGGCACTGGAATTTAAGCAGCCTGGCTGCAGGAACACCTGAACAACCCCCCCAGTGCTGACCACACCCAAACCCCAAAGCAAATTTAACGCCCAGAACTCATTGTCCAGGAGTTTAATGTTTCCAAGCCTCCTCAAGCACAAACTACCCCTGGAGAGGGATGTGGGAACAGGGGGATCACATTCCCTGCACATTCCTGCAAAGCCTTTCCCCGTGACTGCACCACCCCCCAACTCCACACAGCACTGGGGGCTGAGGCTGAAGGTCAGATCCTCCTCCTCAGCAGGGAATCCTCAGCTCAGGGAATAACGAGGGGGTGGCTCAGGGCCCTCCCTGCCCACTGAAGTGGTTCCATTCCCATTCCCAGGGGACATCCCAGCCCCTGCTGAACCACCAGAGAACCACAGGAGCCTTCCATTTTCTTCAACACCTTCCATATTTAATTTATTTAGATATTCTCTACATTAAAGTATTTTCATGCCAACACTTCCAACCTCCCACCCCGACCTCGAGAAAAGAAAAAAAAGAAAAAAAAGAGAGACTTGACACAGCTTTGGGTGGAATGCACCGGAATAGAGTCGCTGCTGCAGCCACAGAGAACACAGAACTGGGGAGAGCTGCACATGGAGACGTCAGGGAGCTGGAATTAGCACACTCTGGCAGCCCAGGCGTGTTCACACCTCCCCAGACGGGCACCGAAGGCGTTCAGAGAGGTGCAACATGCCTCGGTGAGCCAGACCAGAGCTCAGACTCATGTGAAGCCTGGGAAAAAAGCATGGAAGTCTGCCAGCAGCAGGGCCTGGAGCCTCGTCTGAACCTGCTGGAAAAAGAACAGCACGGAATTGCCTGGCCAAGATTGCAGGGTTTGGGAATGCTGAGCTCAGGGCCAGGCAAATCCGGGCCTGGAGTGCAAACCACAACAGCTTCAGACACAGCACGGGCCCAGCACACCCAGAGCAGCATTCAAAATATCCTTTCTGACACTAAAAGCTGTTTGGTTTGGGTTTTTTTCCCCTCCTGTTGCATCATTTAGTGCAGGACATTCTGTAAAAGCTGAGCTCCCACCTGTGTCAGGTTTAAGGTGGGTTTTCTCACCCCTCAGAATCCCCTTCAGCAGCAGCACAAAGCCTTGAATTACCAGCAGTTGATTCTGAGCTCAGAATCACTTGAGCTGCTGGTTTGTGTCCCTGGCACTTCCAGAATTCAAAGAAAAAAGGGTTAAGTAGGAAACTTAGTCTGCAAACTTCAATTTAAGACCTTTAATTCAGTAATTCTGCTACTTCCAGGTAGCAACTCACTGGCCTGTGTCCTCTGAGAGACCCTTTGCTGGTGGAAAAGCCCCCAGCATTTGCCTCCTCGTGTCCTCAGTTCGCACAAACCTTTCAGAACCTTAAGCCACGGCTCAAAACTTGCATTTTCCAGACAGGAATGTTGTCATGCAAGTCACATCTGCTCTTTCATGCTGCCCTAAACCACAGTTTGCAAGCGAATATTTGCAGTTTCTGGTGATCCTCAGACAACTCCCCTGAAATGCCCACAAAAGGTTCAGCTCAGGAAAAAACCCAAACCTCGTGGTGGCTATTGCACATGTGTAAGAGCTGGCCTAAGTGTTCTCCTGGAGAAGGGATATTTTAAAAGCTGGTCTCGGTGGACATGGGAACACTGGCACAAAAGTGTCACCTACTCCTGGCTTTGAATCCTAAAAGGGCGACGAGTAAACACCAACACATGGGGACAGAAACCAAACCAGCACCTCACAGAGCAGGGCAGGGGGAGCAGGGTTAGTGCTTTGCAGTGGAATCCCGGGGGTAGAACTCGGCCAGCGTTGTCTGGGGGATCCTCTTGAGCATCTCCTTGGGGAAGATACGCAGGAGCTGCCAGCCGATGTCCAGGGTCTCGTACACCGTGCGGTTCTCGTAGGGACCTGCAGGAACAGCCACATGGGCAATGAGGGGGCAGGGAAAGGAGCCCTTGAGGTGCTGATGCCCCACTGGGACGTGCTGGGACACTCACTCACCCTGAGCAATGAAGTTCTTCTCGAACTTCTGCAGGAACTCCAGGTAGAGCAGGTCGTCGGAGGTGAGAGCTTCCTCCCCGACCACGGCCTTCATGGCCTGCACGTCCTTCCCGATGGCGTAGCAGGCGTACTGGGGGGACAGGAAGGGATCCAAAGGGTCTGAACATCACCAGTCCCACCCCTGCCATGGGCAGGGACACCTTCCACTAGCCCAGCCTGCTCCAACCTGGCCTCGGACACTTCCAGGGATGGGGCAGCCACAGCTTCTCTGGGGATTCCAGCCCAGCCCCTCCCCAACCTCATAGGGAGGAATTCCTTCCCAATATCCCATCTAACCCTGCCCTCTGGCAGTGTGAAGCCATTCCCCCTTGTCCTGTCCCTCCATCCCTTGTCCCCAGTCCCTCTCCAGCTCTCCTGGAGTCCCTTCAGGCACTGGAATCCTTGGAGCCTTCACTTCTCCAAGTGAACACCCCCAGCTCTCCCAGCAGAGCTTCCATCCCTCTCATCATCTTCATGGCCCATCATCCACATAACTTCTGTTCCAACTCCAAGGGTCTCCCTAAACACCCAGTCAGTGCCTCAAAGCAGCCTCAGGGATGTTCTGGATCACAACTGCTTGGTATGTTCTTTACAGGTGGATTTGGAACCTGGCTCTGCTCTCCCAGGGAGGTTTTTACCCACCAGCTGGTTGGACACATCTGCATGATCCTTCCTGGTCATTCCCTCCCCGATAGCTGACTTCATCAGTCGAGACAAGGAGGGCAGGACGTTGATGGGTGGGTAAATCTGGGGGAGAAACATCCAGGAATTAACAGGAATACTTAAAAAAAACCCCACAGAATAATCTTAAATACCCCCTAAGTGTTGCAGCACACACCTGTCTGTTATGCAGCTGCCTGTCCACGTAGATCTGTCCCTCAGTGATGTACCCAGTCAGGTCAGGGATAGGATGAGTAATATCTGTGGGGGGGAAAAAAAAAAAATGGTTTGACAGTTTTCAGCCCTTTTATATCCATTTTAGCACTGATGCAGCAGCTTTTTGCCGTTAGGTGACTTCTAAAGCACAAAGCCATCAATGATTCCCTCCATTTATCCCTAAGTGCTCTTGGATCGGGGCAAAGCATTTATCAGCACCACAGAGAAAGCAGCCAAAAGCTGCAGTGTTCCAGAGGAAAGCTGAAGGCCCAGGGCAGCTCACTCACCGTCACTGGGCATGGTGAGGATGGGGATCTGCTCATTTAATTTTGAATTTGAATTTTGAAACAATGGGAATTGTTTCACTGCCCATTGAAAAATAACCCTCATGTGGTGAGATCCCAAGTTTCCACCCTCATTAGTTAAATGCCACTGCATTTTTAACCAATCCCTCATCTGGCAGAGGGAGGAGAAGCAGATGTCTTTGTGGATCCTGTCACTGCAGGAGAGGTGGTGGCGGGAAAGCAAGTTCATGGAATTGACTGGCTTTTAAAAAACCGAATACAAACTGTCTTTCTTTAATAGAAATATGTACCTGACCCACCAGACCCAGCCAGTGTGCTGGCTGAAGGAGCCCTGCCCAGGGCAGCTCACTCACCGTCGTTGGGCATGGTGAGGATGGGGATCTGGGTGATGGAGCCGTTCCTGCCCTCCACGCGCCCGGCACGCTCGTAGATGGTGGCCAGGTCTGTGTACATGTACCCTGGGAAGCCCCGGCGCCCAGGAACCTCCTCCCGGGCTGCTGACACCTGGGGAACGCCACAGAAACATTCCCAGGAAGTCAGGTCACCCCCTCTGGAGCTGCTGTCTGCCCAGATTTAGCTGCACTAGTCACTTGAGGTACCCCATCCTGTGAAATGCAGCCACACAAACCCCTCCGAGTCCCCACAAACAAACCTCTCTGAGTCCCCACGACCCTTTTGATAAGATAAGATGCCAAGGCAAAACCAAAATGATGGTATCAGACTGCTAATTCATGGAATCATGGAATGGTTTGGGTTGGAAGGGACCTTAAAAGATCACCCAGTTCCACCCCCTGCCACGGGCAGGGACACCTTCCACGGGCAGCTACACCTTCCACTGGACCAGGCTGCTCAGAGTTCCATCCAGCCTGGCCTTGGACACTTCCAGGGATGGAATTGCCACCAGTCCATGAAATTTAGCTCTGACATCCCACTGAACACAAGCACTCACCGAAAACCTCCCTGGCTATGAATGTTAACTGCAACAGCCCCAGTAGAAGTTTGGATTCTCACTTTCCACCACAAACCCCGGCTGCCAACGCCATGCTCGTTAATGAACAGGGTAATTAACACCCTAATGGCCACGTACCTCCCGCAGGGCCTCAGCATAGGAGCTCATGTCTGTCAGGATGACCAGCACGTGCTTCTCACACTGGTAAGCCAAGAACTCTGCAGTGGTCAGGGCCAGCCGGGGGGTGATGATGCGCTCGATGCTGCGACACAACGCGGCGTGAGCCGGGGTTTAGGGATGGCAAGGGACGGTTTGGGAGCTCCAAACAGCTCAAAAATCTGCTGCTGCACCCACTGGAGCACCAGCATAGCTCCAGCTCCCCACAGGGTTTGGTTTTGCCAGTGTTTTCCCACCCAGCAGGGTTGTAGCTACTCACGTTGGGTCGTTGGCCAAGTTGAGGAACAGGCACACGTTGTCCATGGAGCCGTTCTCCTCGAAGTCTGATTTGAAGAACCGAGCAGTCTCCATGTTCACCTAAACCACAGCAGGGAGGCATCACTTCCACGTTCCAGCTTAGGATATTCTGCATCACATTAAAGTCTGAGATCCTCGTTAATCATCCATAACAAGGCTCTCCACCATGGAGGCTCCTCTACATTCCCAGAGTGAGTAACTTCTAGAATTCCAGGCTGCAGATCAAGTTCAAGATACTTTATCCTGATCAGACACACTCTGTTGGAGTCATGGAATGGTTTGGGTTGGAAGGGACCTCAAAGCCCATCCAGTCCCACCCCCTGCCATGGGCAGGGACACCTTCCATTAGCCCAGGTTGCTCCAACCTGGCCTTGGACACCTCCAGGGATGGGGCAGCCACAGCTCCTCTGGCCAACCTGTGCCAGGGCCAAACAGGGTTCAGCACTCCTGCCCTTTGGGATTTTCAGCCATTCAGCCTCTAGTTGCATACACATAAAACCTTCTTACAGTACTTCAGCTGCTCTCAGAATTCCCAGTTCTCTCTCCCTCCAGCTCCATGGACTCACCCCCATAGCAGCAAACACGATGGCAAAGTTCTCCTCGCTGTAGTCCATCACATCTTTGGATTTCTTCACCAAGCCAGCCTGGCGACAGATCTGAGCTGCAATCTGGGGAGAAAACATTCCAGTCTTTGTACCTGATGCTGCTGCACAGCCCAGAACTTCCATTTTATTGATTTTTAACCCCAGTGAAACACAAGGAAACAGTTCAGAGAGGCTCTGAGTGCTCACCTCGTTGTGGGGCAGCCCAGCAGCTGAGAAGATGGGGATTTTCTGGCCCCTGGCAATACTGTTCATGCCATCTATGGCTGAAATCCCAGTCTGGATCATTTCTTCGGGGTAGATTCGACACTGGGGGTTGATGGGCTGACCTGTTGTGTTTTTTTAAGAGAACATGTTATTCCCTGTACGTGTTTGAAGCTTTATTAAACAACTGCTCAAGAGGTATCAACTCCACTGTGAGGCCAACAAATCACACCTGAGGTTTCCAGAGCCAAGGCTCTGGAATTCTGTGGTCATGTCACTGATAAGAATGATTCACAGAAAACCCTGCCAGTTACCAGTGAATCACCTCTGGAGCCTGTACAATTAAGAGTCTACAAATAATAAAGAACAGTCTCCAAGCACTGCAGAAAATGGCTCTTTTCTGCTACCTTGTGCAACTTGATTTGAGTTTGATGCCACACATAATTAAAAATAAGATTAAGCTCCTCCTAAGTTAGATTCTGTGTTCTAACCCAAATCTACTGTAACATTCAGAAAACAGAAACACCAGATTTGTCTCAACTCCCCATCAGAAATGGATTAAGAGCATAGAACATACCCATAATGTCCAGGAAATCTTCAGCCAAGACAATGGGGCCTCTGTCTATAGGTTTTCCTGATCCATTGAACACTCTGCCTGTAAGAAACAGCAATGAAAATGTAAATTACTGTGACAATAAGTTCCCAGGGGATAGATCTGCCCACCCCTCAAAGCACTGTGCCCTCACCAAGCATGTCCTCCGAGACCGGGGTCCGCAGGATGTCCCCGGTGAACTCACAGGAGGTTTTCTTGGCATCAATCCCTGAAGTGCCTTCAAATACCTGCAAATATGGCAGAAAAAGGTCAATAAAAACACAGGAAAAGGGTGTTGTGCTTCACAAAATAACACCTGAGTGCTGCCTCACAGCAGGAGCCCCTGCTCTGCAAAGGGCTGCACAAAACATCAAAAACCCCCCACTTTTAACAAAATTCATGAATTACATCAACAAAGTTGGAGCCACTTCTTTGATCTCAAATGTTTCCCTTTGCCAACAGGGTAAAGTTCTTCAGATAAGAAGAATATTAACAAGAAACAGCTCTTTAGAGGAAATACAGCAGCCACAGCGGAGTGGCTGATCCTGAACCTAATACTGGAAATTACAGTGGATTCCTTTAATCCAGCAGCAAAGAAATCCATGGGGGATGCAAATAAAAATGTCCCTGTGCTCCAGTTTGCAGTCTCTTCAAGTTATTCATCCCACTGGCACTTGGAATAAGTAGGTGATTTATTTCTTTTTCATTTCTGGTGCTAAAAGAACAAATCTCAGGACAGATTTGATTCTGTTCAGACACACCCTGATTAATAAAATACTAATAAAATATGCAACAAGAGACACTCCTGTTGATACCTGAACCACAGCTTTGGAGCCACTGACTTCCAGGACCTGCCCACTCCTCCTTGTGCCATCAGGAAGGGTCAGGTGGACGATCTCTGCGTACCTGGGGAACTGAGGGGGAGCAAACAGAGGGTGGAAAACATCAAAATCCCACAGTCAAGAAACAAAAGCTGCCAGTTTAAAGCAAGCTTAAGCCTAGAAACTACTCAATTTTTTAAGAATAATTTTATCATCAGAACAAAACTCATTCCAAGCACATTAAATCTCTGGGGCTAAAGCGATTTTTACATGAATATACAGTGTTTGCAGAGTGGCAGAATCAGTTCTGAACACCCAAGTAGCCCTGAAACGGTGACAGAAAGCCCCAGGGCAGCATCTGACAGGAGAAAAACCTGCAGCAGTTGTTTGCCATTTGAAAACAAGCCAGAACCGTTCAGAGTTTCCTTTCACAGAGCACTTATTTGGAAACAGAAAGGTCAGGAGCAAAGCAAACAGGTGGATTTCAGCATTAAAGTTTAAAACAACATTCTGGGGGTTTTGGTTAAAACTGAGACACTGTTTCCTTTCTTTCCCCAGCAGCCTCAAGAGCTCTGCCTTTCCTCCAGGGCACGGACACCCCTCCCCAGTTCTCAGCAGCCAGAAAGGGATTAAAATTGCTCTGTGGACACAAGAATTTCCCACCAGTCTGCATTTAACCTGCCCCAGCTTTGCTTGGAAATTGTCCCTTAAAAAAAGCTTGGTTAAGATCCGAGTTTTTACCTTGACTTGATCCAGGATAACCAGGGGCCCGTTCACACCCGAGACAGTTTTATAGGCTGGAAAAATAAAGCCACAAGTCAGGTGGTGCTTCCTTAGAAACATCCTAGATCAAGTTTTCCCAGTTCCATGTTTATCACCAGGCTCAGGTTTGCAGTTGTGGGGCTCCATTTCTGTGTTTATAATGAACTCTTCCAGAAGGATTAGATACAGAATTGTGTGTCCAGCATTTCCTGCTGCTTCCTGCAAATCCCCCCCGAGGTGACCTTAAAATTCTGCTTGGTTTTTGTCTGTCATAAAAATTCACTACAAATCTACATCCAGGGATAAAATTAGGCTGGAGCAACCTGGGATAGTGGAAGGTGTCCTTGGCCATGGCAGGGGTGGGATTGGATGGGCTTTGAGGTCCCTTCCAGCCCAAAGCATTCCACGATTTTTTTAATTCAGCTGAGGATATTCCATGATTTTGCAGAGCCCGGGGGGAAAGCTATGAAAAGGCAGCAAGCCCTGCTCCAAGGATGCACCCCCAAGGATCCAGGGATGGGCACACGGCAGGACCCAGGGACGGGCACACGGCAGGACCCAGGGACATACAGCCCCCAGGATCCAGGGACATACAGCCCCCAGGATCCAGGGACATACAGCCCCCAGGATCCAGGGACATACAGCCCCCAGGATCCAGGGACATACAGCCCCCAGGATCCAGCTGGAGCCCAGCACCACTTGACCCACAGATACAAGAACTATTGAGTCAGAGCCCTCTGAGGGTCACGAGGTGCAGTGACCACAAGTGTGACAGTTCCCCACTGCTCCTGGGAGAGGGAAATGAGCCACTGGAGCCACCAGATCACACATTCCACCAGCTCCAGGGAAGCATCCAGGGCCCTTCCAGCCTGGCACCTCCCCAGGCCGTGTGTGCACCATCAACAAGGTGCTGTTTACACTGCAATAAACACCCTGAATGTTGCAATGTGATATCTTAACAGGCAACAATCGAACTGAGGGGAGCTCAGGGCAGGAGCTGGGCCAGGGACTGAACTCCAGTTCCTCAGTTTTACTCCTAAAATCCTCCTGAACACCCCGAGACAAAACACGTGTCCCTTAATGAGAAGCAGCAGCTGAGCTGCTCCTGCCACCTGAGCAGGGAGGGATCACCCAGACACCATCCACGAGGGCTCTGCTCACACTCCCAGCGTTTGCAGCCCACAAGGCATGGAAAACATGACCCTGAGTGGAGCATTTCATCCCATGACTGCCTCGTGAGCTCTCCTTCCTCAATCCGCCCCACAGGGCTCTCAGTCCCTGCTCTGTCCATGGGAAAACACTTCCCTGGTATCCAGCAGGATCACTCAGCACCAATCTCCCAAGAAAGCAGCTCAACACCTGCTCCAAATTCCCCTTTCCATTCTGATCAACCAGTTCCACAATGAACCAAAAGCTACTTGAAATATTTTCCGTACCCTGCTTGATATCAGTTCAGGCCAAAGCCAGAATGGAAAAACCTGGATAGAACATGGAGTCACCTTGGCTCCAACCTTAACAGAAGGCTCCAAAGCCTTGGGGGAGGCTGGAATTGCAAAGATTGGCTTCCCAACCTGGGTGACATTTCCAGGGGATCCATCACCGAGCAGCTCCTGGGCACTCCCCCCGCAGGTCCTGGTGCCATTCAGGGCACCGGTGGAGTCACTGCCAGGAAAAACACCCCTTCTCACAGCCCAGCAGCGAGGGGATTTTTACGAGGTTCCCGCATTTCCCCTTTTTCACCGGATTTCTCAACTCAGCGTTGAAGGAGCAGCCCCCGCCGCACCCGCACCATCCACAGCCACTTCCCGTTCCTGCTGCCAACGCCGGGTTCCCAGGAAGGCCCGGGAGCGGCCCGCGTTCCCCGGGAGCGGCCCGTGTTCCCCGGGAGCCCGCTTTGGGGCAGGAGACGGTGATTAATTAATACCAATTAACAGCCCCAGTGCAGCCGGACCCCGGCCCGCCGCCCTCGGGGAGCGCTGCGGGGAAGGCGCAGGGAACCCCAGACCGCTCTGAAGGGCCCGGGCCCAGCCGGTCCCGCCGAGGGGCGCGGGGCTGCGGCCCGGGCTGTGCGCGGCCGCCGAGCGGGGCCGATCCCCCTCCCCCGCGACCGCCCCGCGTTGTCCCGGTGCCCCCGCACTCACTGAGGCGCGGCTGGGACAGGAAGTCTCGGGTGAGGGCCGCCGCCTGCTCGCGGGGCCCGCCGGGCCCGGCGCCGTTCACGGCCCCGCGCAGCGCCCGCACCGCCGCCATCTTGGACCGCGACCGCAGCGCCGCGACTGCGCAGGCGCGTTATAGCGCGGGACGGACCACGCCCACCGCGGAGGGACACGCCCACCGCGGGGACACGCCCACTTACACAGGCCACGCCCACCGGAGCTGACCCGGGTGCTGGGGGGGGAATTGAATGGGAATGGGGAAAGGAAAAGGGAAGGGAGAGGGAAAGAGGGAAAGGGAAAGGTAAGAGGAAAGACGGAAAGGGAAAGAAGAAGGAATAGGAGAAAGGATAGGAAAAGAAAAAAGAAAAGAAGAAAGAAGGAAAAAAGGAAAAAAGGAAAGGAAAGGAAAGGAAAGGAAAGGAAAGGAAAGGAAAGGA
>NW_020938586.1:40430-40870 GCF_003984885.1 Neopelma chrysocephalum
AAAGGAAAGGAAAGGAAAGGAAAGGAAAGGAAAGGAAAGGAAAGGAAAGGAAAGGAAAGGAAAGGAAAGGAAAGGAAAGGAAAGGAAAGGAAAGGAAAGGAAAGGAAAGGAAAGGAAAGGAAAGGAAAGGAAAGGAAAGGAAAGGAAAGGAAAAGGGAAAGGGAAAAGGAAAGGGAAAGGGAAAAGGAAAGGGAAAGGAAAGAAGAAAAGGGAAAGGGAAGAGGAAAGGCAACAGGAAAATTAAAGAGGAAAAGGGGTTAAGAAAAAGAGAAAGGGGAAAAGGCAAAGGAGTTAAGGGAAAGGAAAAATAAAATGGAAAAGGGAAAAGAAAAAAGGGAAAAGAGTAAAAGGGAAAGGAAAATAGAAAAAGGCAAAGGAAAAAGAAGAAGAGAAAAGGAGAAGGAGAAGGAGAAGGAGAAGGAGAAGGAGAAGGAGAAGGA
>NW_020938587.1:0-40225 GCF_003984885.1 Neopelma chrysocephalum
AAACCTGGGATTTACTCAGAGCTGCTGCCTTTAACCTGCCTGCACTCAAACACAGGGCCAGGAGATAAACCCAGGAGGCAGAAAGGAGGGAAGCATCCTTCCCAACGCCACCCAAACCCCAGAGCTGTGCCAGAACCGGCAGCATAATCCTCTCAGCTCAGAGCAGGCACAAAGTTGTCAAATCCCACTCCCTCCCCAGCAAAATCCTGCCCGTCCCCACCTCTGCAACCCCACGTAATCATCTTTGCAGCTTCCAAATCCGGCTTTTTTTAAAGTAAGATGGACCGTCCTGAGAGGATACAGATTGTCACTGCAGGGTGAGGAATATTTGGAGTTTTTGTGGAAAAACCCCAGGCCAGAGCCAGCTCCTGCACACTGACACCCCCCCCCAGCCCTTCCCATAGGAAATGCCAGCTTTTTGAAGGGTTTCCCAGGGTCCTCTCTGTGTTTTGCAGACAGGGCAAACCACCCCCTCCTGCTCCAGCACAGCCACAGCCCCTCGTGCTCTGTGTCTCCTCCTCCAGCCAAATTCAGGAATTTGGGGGAGAAAAGGGCATTTCCCTGCTCCGTGTGTCTCCCCCTGCAGCCAAACCCAGGAATTTGGGGGAGAAAATGGCATTTCCCTGCGGGGTTTTGGCCCTGGTTGTCTCTGGTGGAGCTGCAGCTCCGGGTGTGTGTCAGGACTGAGCTGGGACAGGAACCTGCTGAGCTGCCAATGGGTTCCCACTCTCCTGGGGGTGGGAATGTCAACTCTCTGCCTCCCCCCAGATCAGTCTTGGCTTAAATCAGCTTGAAACCAGATTAAACTCCTCTGGAGGAAAAGCAGGGAAGAATGCCTGCTCGGGGTTTTGCTGTGATTTAGTGAAACCACCTTAAATCCGTGTTTATGCAGCCCCTGGTTCAATAAATCCCCGAGTTATTGCCCGTGTTTAGGAGTGATTTAAGTTGATTTACGGGGGATTCGAATTTGCAACAGTGTGGCCGGATGGGGAATTCGCACCCGGGTGAAAGGAATAAACAACTCCTGGAGCCTCCCAGACCCCCCCCCCTCCCAAATCTGACCCTGCATGTGCTGGCTCCCGTTTCTCCCACAGGAAACACGGGATGCTGAGGCTACAAGGAGCTGCTCTGCAGCCCCCAGACTGTCCCCTCGGGGCCTTTTAACCCAGTTTAAACATCCTGTGTTTGAGCTGGGATAAAACCTCCTCACCAGAGCTCTCCTTTCGCTGTCCTGGTGGGAACAGCACAAATATTTCACCCTGCGCCGGGAGATCGGGGAATGCCAGAGCAGGTTGGGTTGGGAGGGACCTTAAAATCATCCCATTCCACCCCCTGCCATGGGCAGGGACACCTTCCACTAGCCCAGGTTGCTCCAAGCTGGCCTTGGACACTTCCAGGGATCCAGGGGCAGCCACAGCTCCTCTGGGAAGTCACAGGTTGCCCCATCTCTGCTCAGCTCTGAGGGCTCCTGAACTGTGGCTGCCCTGGAGCAGAGACAAGGGGTGAGTCATGACTTCCCTAAAAATACTCCCTGGCATCCCTTCCCGGCTCCTGCCCTGCACAAACACCCCGTGACTGCCTCCAGTCACCCCACACCCTCCAGTCCTCACCCCAAACCACAGCAGGGCACCATTTTTCAGGGCAGGGGTCCCCCCTGGCAGCCCTGTGCCCTCTCCCCGTGGCAGGGGGGGCTCCAATATCCCAGCCCAGACCCCCCCCCAGGCTGCTGTTTGCTCATCCTCCCACCGAGGGAGGGACATCCCTGCAGGGCATGGGGTGCCCTGACCCCTGCCCAGCCTCTGCTGCTGCTCTGATCCCACCTCTGGGAGGTGGGAGCCGGGGCAGCACAGCCCTGGCGTGCTCTAAAAACCCCGTGGAGAACCATCTGGGGTCATTATGCAAAGAACCTGCTCCTTTATGGGGTTTGGGTGATGGTTTATGACAAAGGACCTGCTCCTTTATGGGGTTTGGGTGATGGTTTATGACACACGGGGCTGAACTGCAGAGCACATTCGGGTTTTATGGGAGCCCCCAACAGCCCGGGAAGGAGCAGCTGGGAAGAAATGATGCTGGGAGAATCCAAACCCAGGGGTCCTGTCCCTGTTTCTCTGCTGCAGTCATCCCACAGCGGGGGCTGAAGGGGCTCCTGGCAGCAGCAGCACCATTTTCTCATGACCTTTTAGGGTTTTTTGGTTTTTTTTATTTTGCTCCCACCCCACCCCAGCCCCAATCCCTGGGAGAGCAGAACAGGAGGCACTTCCCTGTCTTTATTTTTTGGGGGGAGGGGGGATATTCCCCAGGCCATGGCTCTCAGGAGGCTGGGGACCCCCTGAGCCACTCAGGGGGGTGCTGGTGGTGTCAGCCCAGCTGCCACAGTCCCCACTGGGCTGCAAATCCCCCCTTTTATTGTGGTAATTGCCAGCGCTGAAAATCAAATTACTGCGGGCAGAGATAAGGCCCAGGCCCAGCCCCACACTGGGGACAGAGGGATTTGGGGAGAGGGGGGATTTGGGGAGAGGGGGCTCTTTATCACAGGGATGCAGAGGAGACAGGGATGGGAAAAGCAAGGAGAACAGTT
Organism: Neopelma chrysocephalum; assembly: GCF_003984885.1. Taxonomy (NCBI): domain Eukaryota; kingdom Metazoa; phylum Chordata; class Aves; order Passeriformes; family Pipridae; genus Neopelma; species Neopelma chrysocephalum. The sequence continues at coordinate 2,579 of NW_020938587.1, forward strand.
GGGGAGGGATTTGGGGGATTTTTCGCAGCCTGATTTGCTGGTGGGGAGAACAAAGAGGGTCTGACCAGTGCAGGGGAATAACCAGATTTATTCTTGCCTTTGCAGGATGCCCAATATCCAAAGGGAAGACGGGAGACTCCCAGGTCTGCACTGTCCCAGTGCCGAGTGTGATGCTGCAGCCCCTCCTGGCTCAGCCTGTTCCCCACTTCCAGCAGCCCCAGGAGCTGCTGCCCTTTGCTCCCTCTCCTGGGAGTTCCTGGGCTTTGCCTGATCCCCTCCAATCCTCAGGGACCCACGGAAAGGGAGGTGGGAGGATGGAGGAGTCTCCATGGGATCCATCCCCTTTCCAAGCCCTCGGCGCAGCAGCTTTTCCCAAAAGCACCAACTTCTCCCAACAGCACCAACTTCTCCCAACAGCACCCAGGGGAGCATCTTGGCTGGATCAGAGGGAACCTTTGCCCTGGGAGGGAGCAGAGGGAGCCCCAGGAGCTTTGCCCTGCAGGGTGATGGAACCACATCTCCCCCCTCAGAGCTCCGGGATGAATTATTTACACCCCTCCAGCGCAGCAGCTCCGCTGAATTATTTAGGAGGATTTGGATCCGTGGGCCAATGGAGCAGAAACAAACTGAGCTGAGCAGCACATGGAGCAGTGCCAGGAGGACGCCAGGCCCCCTTCCCTCTCCTTTTTTTCCCCCTGGGAAGCAGCCCGTGCCACGCTGGGGGTGAGTCCTGGGAGCCAGGCGGGCACAAACTGCTTTTTCCAGCAGAGTATTTATTTTTTTTGCTGCCCAACTGGTTGCTGGCGTGTGCAGGGCTGGGAGACGAGCATTGCATAACTGGTGAGTAATGCTGAGGAGGAGGGGAGGGGAGGAGAGGGAGGGAAAGGCTGCGGGAGGGAAAACTTCTGCTCCCGAGCTCCTGGATTCGGACGGCGCAGGGGTCGGGATGTTCCAGCTGGGCTGAGATTCCTGCTCCTGACCCCAGGATGGGATCCCAGCTCACCCTCCCACCTCCAGCCGCCGAGGTGCTACCCATCAGCTCCCTCCAGGAAGCAGGAGCAGGGTTTGGAGCACAGAAGATAAAATATTGAGGGTCTGTGGGCGTGTTGCCTTTTGTCTGGAATGCCCCCAGGAGCCACATTTTCCAGCTTCTCTTCCCAGCCTCGAGGACCAGAAACTGTGTTTGCTCTCAGCATTCAGGGAATGAAATGACACCGGGATGGGGCTTCAGAAGAATTCCTGGCTGTGTGAGACCTGGACTGGGCAAGGAAGGCTCTGTGGGATGATGGGGTGTCCAGCCCACTGATCAACACCAGAACCACAGGAAACTCATCCCTGCTCCAGCTCCACGGGCTCAGGAAGATGCTTTGGTTAACTCTGGACCAAACCTGGGGCTCTGGGGACGTGGTTTGGGGTTGTCCCTGTTTTGGCATCAATCAAAGGAAGAGGCCCAAGAGCTCATGAGGAGCTGAGACGTGCTCTTATCATCAGTTTTAATGGGAAAGGAACACACAAATCCCACAAGTGGAAGAGGAAATATCAATCTGCCTTTATAAGCTGGGCTGGGATATGATTTTCTCATGACCTTTTTGAGTTTTTTGGGGTTTTTTTTTTGCTGCCAAACTGGCTGGGATCGAAACCAAACCCGCTGGTTGCTTCTCAAGGCCCCAGGAAAGGGAGCTGGGAGCAAAGTCTGGCCTTGAACTCGCCAAGTGACACTCTGCTGCTGAGCTGGTAATGCCACATGGAGTTTACTTTTCAAGCTGTGGCTTCCCCATCCCTGGGAAGTGTCCAAGGCTGGGTTGGACAGGGTTCTGAGCAACCTGGGAGAGTGGAAGGTGGAATGAGATGATCTTTAAGGTCCCTTCTGACCCAAACCATTCTCTGGCTGTTGTATTTTGGATTTTACCCTACACAGTGTGCAGGGAGCACAGAGGAGCTGGCAAGGGTCGTGTCGAGGCCACATCCCTTCTCCTGGCCCTTAAACCCTGTCAGGGAGGAGGACACAGTTGGAGAGGATTATCTGAGTGGATTCTCCCCTCGGCCTCGACCAAAACAAGAATTAAGCCCCAGCCCTGGCTGGGACTGGCTTTGTGCAGCACAATGGGGACAATCTCAGGGATATCAGCTGGTGGCTTGGCCCCAGCGGGGCTGAGCCGGGTCATTAATATGCATCAAAGCCCATATGACACACAAACAGCCCCCAGCAGCACCAGCCAGGATCCTCCTGGGCCACACACACACAGGAGCTCCTCTCTCGCTGTCTCCCAGCTCAGGGAATCATGGAATGCTTTGGGTCAGAAGGGACCTCAGAGCCCATCCAGTCGCACCCCGTGGGCAGGGACACCTTCCACTAGCCCAGGTTGCTCCAAGCCCTGTCCAGCCTGGCCTTGGACACTCCCAGGGACGGGGCAGGCTGTTCCAGGGCCCTGCCAGTGCTTGTGGCTGCTCTGAACCCTGCAATCCCCCCGGGGAGCACACGAGGCCCTGCGGCTCCAACACGGCTGTGCCCGGGCAGGTTCCCGTCCTGGATTCCTTTGGAATCCACCTGCCCAGCAGAAAGGGTCCAACACCAAACACTCCTCCTGCTCCTCTGTATTCCAGCTCCAGATCCCCAGGCAACCCCCTTCGTGGCTTCATTTCCTCCTCCCAGCCTTGCCTCGCTCTTCCAATATCTCTTCATGGCTCTGTAGGGGAAAAAGTCATTAAATACACCTACTTCTTGCTTTTATCACTGATCTTATTATCTTGTAATTCCCCTCCCAGAGCAGTAAATTAGTGTGAACTAACTTCTATCCAATTTCAATGGATTTGTAAATAATCTGGTAGTAGTAAAAAAAAGAAAAAAAAATCCCGTTTTTGTCATTTCTGCTTATTCTTTATCCTAAAATATAAGGGAGAAGGGGCTTTTTTTTTTCAATCTATCCATGCAAATCCACTTAGGGCTGTGTCCAGAATGACTATGCTCAGTGATTAAGGAAGACTGAAGTGGAAGGGATGAGGGACTGAGTCACTGCCCCACTACCTGTGCCCGTGCCCAGCAGCAGCCCGAGGTGCCAGACGTGGTGAGTGAGGTGGGTGAAGGTTCCTCTGCCCAAACCTCCTCCGGGGGAAACGAGTCACTGGTGCTTCAGCCCCTGTTTGCAGCCAAAGTGCAAAAAAAAAGTGGATTGTTGTAAATTGGGGTGGTTTTTTTCAGTTGGATTTTGCTGGAGGGATTTTGAATCCCTGCTGGTGAAGGTGGGAGACAGGGCAGTGTTTGCAGGGGCAGCCCAGCCCCCAGCTCTGGGGGGATTCAAGCTGGAAGCACCACCAGGATTCAGGTGAGGATCTGCCTGAGCACCCCAGGATACACACAACAACCAGATCTCCACCAGGGTTCTTTGCTGTTCCTCTCCGGGGCTCCCTTGCCCTGGGAAAGCTTCCAGGTGACTGGGGAGGGTGAGGCAACACCCCCTCGCCAGACTCGTTTGCAGACGGGGCGAGTTGTGACACGAACACCGGGATGGAGGAGCCGGGGAGGACGAGTTTCAACCCGGGCACGAGGACAGGGGGGTGGGAATATCCCCCCCTTCAGCCTGGCAGGGACAGCCAAGGGACACAGCAGGGCCCCCCCTGCCACCCTGTGCCCCCCTCGCCACCCTGTGCCCCCCTGTGATGGTTGAACTCCTGAGCTCCCGGCTGCAAACTCTGCCCCAAAGTCAAGAGGATTCCTGAAAAGCTGCAGATCCAACCTCTGGCCCATCTGGTACAAATAAAACTCCTTGGCTTGGCCGCCTTGTTTTGTTACAACTCAGCCATAGAAACACGAGGCTCCTGCGAGGCCCAAAATGAATCATAATTTCTGTGGGGTTTTTTTGTGCCTTTTCCCCTTGAGTGGAATCCTGCTCAACCATTCCTCCGTGCTCACGTGAATGTGCTTTCTCCTTCTCCTCCTCCTCCTTCTCCCTCTCCCTCTCTCTTTCTTTCTCCTTCTCCTTCTCCCTCTCTCTTTCTCTTTCCCTCTCTCTCTCCTCCTCCTCCTCCCTCCCCATCTCCTCCCTCTCCTCTTTCTCCTTCTCCCTTTCTCTCTCCCTCTCTCCTTCCTCTCCTTCCCTTCAATTTTTCAGCTCCCAAAATAGCAAATTCCAGCTGACTTGCTTTCAAGGCAACGAGGCACCCGCGGGATTGTGGGAGCGCTGCTCAAATCAGCAAGAGAAACCAACGAAGCTGCCAGGAAACAATATTAAAAAAAGCAGGGGGGGTGGATCCCGTCTGCCGAGCGCCAGCTCCATAAATCAAAGCCCTCGCGGTTCGTGCCGAGCTCAAGCCTCGCTGCTCCCGGGGCTCCACCCCGGCAGAGCCGTCCCTGCTCCGTGTCAAACGCCCCGGCACCGGGAGCCGAGGGCTGGCATTCGGGTTGTGCCTCCTGCCCGTCCTTGGGGGGGCCAGCCGGGCTCCCAAAGCAAATCCCAGGCTGCTCCCCTCGAGCCGTGCCCCAAAGGCTGGCGACCACCACCCTGACCCCGTGGGGGCCCATCAGCTGAACATCAGAGACTGGTTTAGTGACGGTCCTCCCGTTCCTGGGGGTCCTGCTGGACCCCCGCGTTGCCGCAGGGGGTTTGCGTGTGCTCCCAGGATGATTTTGGGGAGGGAGCGGCTGCCACGCTCCTGCCAGACACGGGCTGCGCTGTGCCAGCTCCTGCTGGGGCTCCCATCCTTCCCGGCCCCGCTCCTTCCTGGCAGGAGCAGGCTCGGGGCTCAGGGGAGCTGCTGCCGGAGCGGGGGGGATCCCCCCTGGCCGCAAACCTGAGCGGGGGGATCCCCCCTGGCCGCATACCTGAGCGGGACACAGCCCCGCACACCTGAGCGGGACGCAGCGGGGCAAGTCCAGATGTGCTTCCAGCTGCCCACGGATTCCTGAGCGCTGCGTCAGCGCCCGGGGCGAGCTCGGCACAACCCGCCTCCTGCAGGGAGAGATTAGCGACCAGGTGAGGCGGAGGGAGGCGAACAGACCTCCCCCAGGGGCAGATGTGCGGGGAGGGAAGGGATGTGGGAACGCGGCCGCACCGCCAGCCTGGTTCCGGGGAGCACCGAGGGATGCACCGGGCGCTGCTCCGTGCTTGGGAAAGTCGCGGCGTGTGGGGAAACCTGCTCGGGTTCCTCCTGATGCTGGAAAAATCACTCGTGCACGAGCAGGATGGGCCTTACCTGTGGACAGGCACAAAGTGCTTGGGCTACAAGAAGAGGGACCAGCCCGTGCCCTGCAGGGAGGGGATTCAGTAGGGATGTCCAGGGGTTTCCCTCGAGCATCCCTCGCACTGATCGGCACTCAGTGAGGCCTGGAGGGCTCAGGAGGCCGATCCGCCCCCCCCCCCGGTCTGCAATTCCCACAGCAATTCCCAACCCCACCGACTCCCTTCCCCGTGGTCAGAGGCCTTGGGAACGTGTCCTTATTTTTGCCGTGAGGACTAGTTGTGGCATGCGCCGGTCACACCCCGCTGCTCATCCCCAACTGGGCATATTGGAGGCTCGGTTTCAAGTCCTCGCTCCGAATCAGGCAAAACAGGAACTTCAGCCCGGACCTTTCCCGGCCGGGCGGGCTCCCGGTGCCGGCTGCTTCCCCCTGGGCTCTCGGCTCTATTCCCCAAGAGCTTCCCAAAGCGCCAGACTCAATCCCAGTGCCGGGATAGTCCCAAATCCACCCGTATTCCCCCTTCTCCATCACCTCTCCCCTCTCTCCCTCAGCGTTTGCCCGCAGAGCGAGCGGCCAAACCCCCCCCTTTCCACCCCGCGGGACCGAGCGGGGCAGAGGCGGGGCTGGGGGCGGCCGGGGGCCGGCACACAAAGGCGGGGGCTGCGCCGGGGCGGTCCCGGGGCTCGGGGCTCCATCCCAGGCTCCTCCTCCGCCGCCGCCGAGCCGGGGATGCTGCGGCCGGGCCGGCACCGGGAGCCCCGCGCAGCCCCGCGCCGCGCCCGGGACACGGCGGCCACCCGAGGTGGGCACGGGGGACACGCGGGGGACACCGGGGGAGGGGGGGCCGTGCCCGGGAGCTCCGGGCAGGGGGACAAAGTCGGGGGAGGAGGCGGCGGCGAAGCGCTGCGGGACGTGCGGGGGAGCTCCGGGAAGAGGGATGGGGGTCCGGGAGGACCGGGGGGGACCGGGAGGGGCTGAACTGAGCGGGGGGGGACTCCTCGCACCGCCATCGGGGTGAACCCCCCACCCCGGGTGTCCCGCACCGCCCCTCTGCCGGGGACGGGGCGCGGGGCTCGGGCACGAAGGGTCGGGGGGGCGGCTGGACTCGCCCCCATCACCGGCTCTCGCATCCCCCCCCTGCCCGGCCGGAGCCGCCCGCGGCTCCCCCGGGGCTCGGCTCTGGCTTTTCGCTTTCCCTCTGAAGTCTGGAAAACTTCTTTTTCGCACGGCAGCGAGAAAATTCTGCGTGTTCAGCACCTCGGTGGTGAGGGCTGCCTCGGGTTACAGCGTCCCCAAACTCCCCGGGAAGGGAAAGGAAAGGAGCGGATGCCTTTGGTTTGCTGTCATCAGCACGGAGCCATCCCGGCGGAGGGGCTGCGTGCCCGTGCAGGGATTATTTGCCGCGGGAGCCCGCGGGCGTGCGGGCAGCGCGGGGCGAAGGGAGGGGATAAGGCAGCGCAGGGGATGTGCCCGGCGTGGGCATCATCGGGCACCTCCGTGGGAAATGCCAGTTGCGCCTGGATGCGGCATCATCCAGGCACAGACAGGGATGGCTGGAGGGGGCTCAGCCTTCTCTGGGGTGCGCAGCGCTGGCTCTGGCGATGTCCCCTCGCCGTGCAGGGGCTGCGCCCTGGTTTCGCAGGCAGGTGAAGGCGTGGGCGGGGGTCGGTGCCGCGCAGAGCCCGCACAGCTCCCGGGGGTGCCCGCGCGGCTCCGGGAAAGCCGGGGATTAATCTCGCCCTTAAAAGCAGCGCTGGAGAGCTGCCACGGCTGTGGCAGGAGGCAGCTCCGGGCTGTCACTGCTCACCCCGCTGACAGTCTGCCTTCAGCGCCAGAGCTGCACACCCCAGAGAATCCAGCGGGGACCAAGCGCGGGGACGGGTCCCGGGCTCGGCTCACGGCGCTCCTGCCCTTGCTCAGCCGGCTGAGGAGTGTCCGCCCTGCTGTCTGTCTGTCCAAACAGGCCAGACACCTGTCTGGGCTCTGCAGAGACCACCACGCTTTTTCTCGTGCTTCAGGGGGCTGTGGCCACAGCACAGGTCCCCAGGGGTGTGGCAGGAGGGTCCCAAACAAGTGGGACAGCTCCCATCCAGGTATGCCCACACACCCCCTGCCTGGTACCACCCCGTCCCTGCTGCACATCCCTTTCCCCCCGGGCAGTTTGCATTTACCTTCCCCTGTCCCGTCCTGCCACCACCCCCCTGGCCCCCGTGTCAGCTCCTTCCAGCAGTGCCAAGCCCTCCCTGGGCACCTCCTGCCCCGGCAGAGCAGCGCTGAGGGGGTTTCTCTCTCTCTGGTTCACAAGTGGGGCCTGTGACCTCCTTCCACGCGTGCCTCGCTGTGCTCGGAGGGACCAGCCCCTGACCCATTTTCCCGGGCAGGCCTGCGTTTCCATGGCTGTCCAAATTCCCTCCCCAGAGCCTGTTTTCCTCACTGGAGGCTGCGGCAAGTGGAATATGAGCCGGGGGAAGAAACTCCTCGTGAGCCTCCATTATCTCCCATCGCTCCAGACACTGATTAACCTCCCTTTGAAATCCCTGCCAGGGCAGAGCCCGTCCGGCCGCTCCTCGCCTGGTCCCAGCCTCCCACGCCAGCCTGGCTGTGCCCTGTCACACACCATCACACAGCACCCCCTTCGTGTGCCCAGCTCACCCCTACACCCCCTGCCAGGCTTCTCCGGGGGGCTGCAGAGCCCCTGCCCTCGCAATTAATCACCGGGGCCATTAATCGGCGGGACAAAGGGCTGGAAGCGCAAAACCCTCGGCGCGATCAGCCCTGGGGGGGCAAATTCGTGGCAGCTGCCGAAGCGCCCTCGGGGATGCGAGCGCCGGCTCCGGGGATGCTCCGGGCTCCCTCGGAGCCCCCCCGGCCGTGTCCGTGGCCCTCCCGCTGCCCTCGGCACCGCAAGGCTGCTAAATCGGGCTCGAGCCGCTCCCTCCCACCCGCCCCTTAGTCACTCTTCCCTGGCAGGCGGCGCTGGCAGCGGGTGGGAGGCGAAGGGATGCGAGACTCGGGCAAGGAAAAAACGAGAGCTCCGGGAAAGCCAAGCTCCTCTGCGAGCCACCGAGGCGGGCACAGGGATTTCCAGGGCAGGATTCCCGTGCCCAGGGTGTGCAGGGAAGACACTCCCCTCTCCAGGGTTTAGGCAGAAGGAGGGGGGGATGTCTGTGCTGGGCGCGGAGCAGGGATGGGGATGCTGCCCCAGCGAGCTGCTGCTCCCCTATCCCGCGCCTCCCTCGCTCTGCCGGTGTGTCCTCAGCCCTAAATCACTGTTTTCCCCCTCTCTGGGAGCCTCTGTTTTGCGGTGGGCAGGTCCAGTCATGCTCAGCGCAGGCTCAGGTGAGGCATGTGCAGCACGCAGGGGGTGGGCAGAGAGGCCACTCTGGGCGCAACAGGCAGCAAAACCCCGGATCGCCGACCTGCTCTTCCTTGAGACCACTGAAAACCAGCTCTGGCAGCGAGAGCTGAGCTCCAGGGTCCCTCCCGGGGACACTCAGTCACCCACGGACGGAGCTCAGTGCCTGTGGTACAAGGTGCTGCGTGGACAGGTGTGAAAACATAGTAGCACCGCGGCTATTCCGGGAAACTGCTGCTAAAACTGGTGCTAAAACTGGTGCTAGAACTGCTCCTAAAGCAGCCCAGGCTGGCAGAGGCAGGACCATGGCCCAGCACGGCTCCATAATGCAGCCATGAGTGCCATCCTTACCCTGCATCCTGAGCTGTGGGACTTTAATCCTCCAGCACTTCACCCTGACAGGAAACTTGGAGGCTTTTTTCCCCTCTAAGCCCTGACTTGCGTGCTTTTAAGTATTTCTTTCTCTTGGGAGGTCTTAAAATCCACCCCCCTGCCTCGTTTCCTTGGTGTTCCATGTTTGCCAGCTGCCCCTGGGTTTGCTGCTGTGGTTTTTTTCCCAGGAGATGTGAAGGTGGAAGGGGCAGGATGCAGAGAGGAGGGACAAGGGCAGGGAGGGCAGCAGTGAAGGTGCAAGGCAGGACCTCAGGGGACGGTTTCCATCGGGGATTAGTTAAAAATAGCCGGGAATGCACAAAGATCTGGCTCGCAGAGACTCTCCTGCACGGGAGTTGTTTGGAGAGGAGCCCCACCAGGAGCAGGAAGGCTCAGCTGGGTGAACAGTTCCCAAATCCTTCGTGGGAAGTGCTGAGTGTGCTCAGACGTGGCCACTGCCTGGGTTTGGGGAGGCAAATCCAGGGGCAGGGGCCGCACAAGCTGTGCTGGGGCTCCTGCAGAGCAAACACCAGCCCCTCGCTGGCTCCTCTCAGCAGCATTCCCAGCCTGTCCTTCCTCTTCCTCGCAGCCAGGAGTTTTCTCCCTGGGCTCAAAGATCTCCCTTTATCTCCCCGTGGCAGCGCAAGGCCTGTGAGGAAGCTGGCTCCCTCCAGCAGAGGGTAGCAATGCCTGTGCACGCTCCCAGATAAGAGGATTTTTAATGATTTACAGAAGAGCCTCATCCCCTGAGCCTCTGACTTGTGGAGGATGGAGCATCCCTCCCCACTGGGCACTGGCAGGGCTCAGCTCTGAGAGCTGCAGAGGAGCTTTCTGCCCTCTCCCTGGAAAAGCAAAAGCCTCCCAAACGTCCCTCCAGCGATCCCAGGAGCTGTTGCCATCGCTGTTCTCTCAGTTATTCCACGTTTCCTAGAGGCAGAGCCGTGGATTTGGCCACTTGCCTAAGCAAAGATAACCCTGTCAGAGGTTCTAGCTCAGGATGCCAGTTGGAAAGAGCATTTAGATATTTAATTGCCCTTTTTTTTTTTCAGCCAGGACTGTCTCCACAGACCTGCTCCTCCGAAACCCGAGTGCCTGTGTTTAGCTTTTTTAAACAATTTAGTGATGTTTCTCTAAGCCAGTTAGGGATGATCTCCTTTAAAGGTTAATTGAATATTCCTTGCAACTTTGATGTACATTTCTCTGTTGAGAGAATTGCTCTATTTGGCAGCCAGGCATTAAAGGGGTGGTTTTCACCAACGGGCCAAGTCTGAAAAATAGAGGAGGAGGAAAATAGGAAGCGAGAACTGAATTTGCCTTGTTGGTTTTGGGTTTTTTTCCCCCTTCTGCTGCTGCTGCATTGAAGCAGAGCAGGGATAGGGAGGTAACAGCCTGGGAAGCAAGAGAGGGAGCTGAAGGGTGAGGGGACAGCAGCAGCAGATGCTTTTGCAGCAAGGACTGAGGTTGCAGAAGTTGCCTTTTCTCAGCCTCCACCTCACTGAGCATCAGGCAGGGGGTGAAAATACTCAAATTTAGACAAATCCACAGTGTAACTGGTACCACAAACAGGGAAGGGCAGCACAGAAATAATCACAGCTCAGGTTTGGAGCTCAGCTCTGTGAAGTCAAGCCTAGATTTGACACAGAGGTTAGTGTGCTGGAAGATCCTCAGCTCCTACCCCAGAGAAGTTCTTCCTCTGATATTCCCAGTTTTCCTAAGGGTAAGGACAGAGACTGAGGGGTTTCAGCTGCTGCCAGGGCCAGTTATTTCCCCTCCTGTTTCTTAGACAGCCTCCAGCCTGTGATTTCAGGAATATGCCCCAGCCCAGCCCCTGGCTGCTCACGTCCTCACCTCCCTGGCCATCCCCAGAGCCAGGGAGAGCAGGGCTGGGCACCCTGGCAGGGCTCCTGGTGCCCCTGAACCCAGCAAGGCTGAGAGAAACCCGCTTTATGGTCCCCAGAGGCAGCAGGGAGGTACCAAAAGTGGCACCTGGGGGAGGTGAGGGAGCAGAGAGGGGACCCAGCTGGGCAGCCAGGGAAGGTGGGCTGGGCTGTGTGGCCACCAGGAGCATGGGGGGCAATGCCAGCCCTGCTCCTGGCTGCTTTTCAGCGGCCTGGGAGAGGGGGAGAGACAATAAAAAGCAGGAAGATTGCAAACAGAGCCCTGTCTCCATGGCAGCCTGCGGCACCGATGCTAAATTTTCCCTGAACGTGGAGAGGATGCTTTTCTCCCCTGCGTGTTCTTGGGGGGGTTTTGCAGCAGAAAAGGCCTTAGCCCAGGTGTTTCCTGGTGCCTGGGGAGGTTGGTGGCTTGTGGAAGGATCCCTTGGTGCTCCCATCTTGTCAGAACCTGGGAGAAACACTCTCTGCCCCTCGTTTCTCCCGTGATTAGAGGGACGGAGGAAGACACGTGCAGAGCCCGTGGAAGCAGCAGAGCTGGGAGGAGAAGTATTTAGGGCTCATCTCGAGTTACACCAAGTCCTGGCTATTTTTAGCCGTGCAGAACAAAGCCCTTCCATCAGCTGGACCCCGGGGGGAGGCACGGGGGGGGACACCAAACCCAACACCAAACCCGACAGCACCGGGCGCGGAGCTGGGGCTGCACGGGCGGCAATCACAGGGCCCGGGAGGGGATGCACAGAGAGCCTTTGAGCTGCCCAAAGCCCCCCCAAGCAGGCAGGGGTTTTTGGGTGCCCAGCCCTGGCAGATTGTGTGGTGCTGGGTGGGAGATGGATGCACCAGGAGGGGCCCGGCGGCTCCGGGTGGAAGCCGAGCTCAGCTGTCGCCCACCCCGGCACCACCTGCCAGCCCCAGACGGCTCCCAAAATAACCCAACCCGGCCCCCTGCACCTGCTGCCTCGCAGGGATGGGACCTGCTGGGAGGTGTTGCCTCTCCCCCCCCCAAAAAAACCCCTCCCCTGTCAGCAGAGGGGTCCTGTGGGTGCTGTGGCTGTTCCCCCATGGATCTGATGGTGGATCTGATGGTTCCCGGAGTGGGAGGGGAGTGAATTCACCAGTGAGGAGGTGGTGGCCGTTCCCTGGTGATGGTGTCACCACCCAGGTGTGCCCGGCCAGACCCCGAACCTGCAAAAAGACAAAAAAGCAGGGGGGGAGCGGCATTTGCGAGCTCCCAATTAGCAGGGCTTTAATTGCAGTATTAGTTGCTCATTAGTGGGAAAAGCCAGATGCTGGGAGGAATTAGCTAAGCTGAAAAGATCTCTCTCTCCACCCCAGGAATATTTAACTATGTCTCATACAAGTGTTCCCTTTGTCCCCGGAGCATGACTGATATGACTTGTGTGGGTGCCGTTGAATCACTGATGAGCTCCAGAATCCCTGTGACAGGAGGCTGCTGGCAGGGCTGGGAATGAAACTGGGGAGGTCTGGGTGGCACAGGTAGGGTTTGGCATGTGGTGGGTGAAGGTTGGGAGCTGGAGGGCCCTGGAGTTAATTTAACCTGAAACAGAGGGGGAAAGCACTTGGGCTCTGGGCTGAGCAGGGAACGCCACAGGTAGGACTGAGGGTGACCTGCAGAAATGTGGGGTGTCAGGAGAGTAAAGAAGAGCTGCAGACTGAGCCAAGGTGGATATAACAGGGAGGAGCAGGCTCCTGGGATATTCCCACTGTTCCCTGCTGCTGCTGTGCCAGCGATGCCCGTGGGAACAGCCCCTGTCCGAGGTCAGACAGGAGCAGCAGGGGAGGGGCTGGGGGAAGGTCTGAAGCCCAGCTCCTCACAGCGCTTGGGTTTCCTTGCCCCTGGAGCTGTTTAACCCAAACTGCAGCTCTCTGGGCAGAGCTGAGGCCTTTCAGCTCCAGAAATCCCTCCTTGCTCCGTGCACAGACACGCTGGGCCGGCTCAGGAAGTGATGCTCACCCTGGACAGCCTCCAGTGGGCTGGGCAGGGAGCAGCAGCTTCCCAAACAGCCTGGCAGTGACACCATTGCAGCTCTGAGCGCTGGCTGGGCGGGCAGGTGGGAGCAGGAGGGGCAGGGGATGTTGTGTCCCCCGTCACCACACTGCTGGGTGACATTCCGAGCCCGAGGATCAGTTCAGGGAATCACAGAACGCCCTGAGCTGGAAGGGACTCAAAAGAGTCAGAGTCCAGCTCCTGGCCCTGCACAGACACCCCAAACCCTCCTGGAGCTCTGGCAGGTTTGGGGGGCTGTGCCCAAACCCTGGGGAGCCTGTTCAGTGCCCAACCACCCTCTGGGGGAAGAACCTTTCCCAAATATCCAACTTGACCCTGCCCTTGCACAGCTCCAGGCAGTGACACCTCCCCAGCCCAGCCTTGACTTCCCCACGGGCTGTAACTCCCCACAGGCTTCCAGGGCAAGCACCGGCTTCTCCTGGGAATAAACAGCTGCTGGCTGGGGTTGTGACCTTTCAGCCACCAGCAACAACATCTGTCTCACTTCTACATCCCTCTCAGGCTGTGGGACAGAAGGAATAATAATCCACCCCTCTTCCAGCCCGAGTGTTTGCTCAGAACAGCTGCCCAGGCAGCAAACACGAGGTTCTGCAGAAACGCAGGTGTTGGGAGTCACAGGACTCTGCTGACACCAGTTTTCTGTGGGTTGAGCAATCGTCCCCCGGGCAGGGACAGGAGCCTCTCCCTGCTCGGCCATGTGGGGAGTGGTGGGAGCAGTAAGGAAGCAGGAACAGACCCTCAGAGCTCGCCCTGCCAACGTGATTCACTGTTAATTTGAGAAATTCCTCTCGTTCCAGGACTGGCTTCCCCAAACACAGCTCGGGCCAGTCGCCTCAGTCCCACCTACATCCTCTCAGGGATGATTTCACCCTGCTCTCCCAGCAAAGCCACTTGTTGGCACATCCCTGGGCAGGAGCGGGGCCTCTGGATGGAAGGGAAGTGCCCGCAGCTCCTCCAAGCCCTTCCCAAAGCTGACTCTGGGTTCAGCGCTGATTCCTGGCTTTTCCAGCAGGAGAAAGGATGACCCAGATGCCTTTGACCTGAGCCACCCTCCTGCAGGAACCGGGTGCAAGGAGGCAGCGCTCGGTGCTGCCGACGGGCTTCCAAACGGAGGCAAATTGCCTTTTTTTCGCTTTTTTTTCCCATTGAGCGGTTGCGCCTTCGCCTGCAGGGCCTGCAGCATGATGACCAGCTGCCAGGGCGCACTGGCAGGGCCTCGGCACGGTCCGCGCTGGCACGAAGCCCACCCGACCCCCTGCCAAAGGCAGCGAGCGGCTCCTCTAACAAGCGCTCCAGGCGGGGGGTGTGAATTCTCTCGGTGTTCATTGAAACAACATTAAGTGTGATGGACTCCCGGGCTATTAGAGTGGATGTAACGCGTAATTGAGGCCGGTTTATTCTTCCCGTCGAGTGTCCCCCCTCCGCCCGCTGGCGGATCGGGGCGGAACACATGGTGCGGGCTTTGTGCTCCATTCACCGCCCGCCTGCCATCAAACCGAGCCCGATGAATGTCAATGAAGGACAGGGGACAATGGGCCGCAGTGAATGGGAGCCTTGTCGTGGGGCCCCGAGCCACAATTGAGCACCACGGGCTGGCGCCTGCCCGGGCAGGCTCTGAATTGCCCCCCATTAGCGCGGGGAGGGGGGGGACGATTACGGGGAGGGGGCGAGGTCGGCGCTCTCCAAGCCCTTATTGCTGCCATTTCTTTGCAGACCGAAATGAGCAGGTTTTGGAGAGCCCGGCTCCAGCTGGGCACGGGGAGGGCGGGCAGGAGCTGGAGCGGGGACGGGCAGATGCTCGCACAGCCCGGGCTGGACTCAAAGCACCGGTCGGATGCTCCGCGAGGCACGTGCAGGGTTTTTCACCACAGAAATGCCCACATTTCCCCCCCAGGGCCGCATTCCTGGTGCCTCAAAGCCCCGAATCGCGGCGTGAAACGGGGGCACATCACCTGGCAGCGATCGAGGGAAAGAGGAAAGAGGCTGATCCCGGAGCCGGGCTCCTGGCAGCTGCTCCCTGTGTTATCTGTGCATCTCCCAACAAACACCCAAATGTGTGGGAGCATCTGCACAGAAAGGATGAATAATAATTCGAGAGGGGAAAAGGAGTGGGCGAGAGATTGCAGGGAAGAAGGAAGCTTTGGCGTGTTCCGAGGGGGGGGGAAGAACAGGATCAGCAGGGAGCGAAGTGACACCGCGAAGCTCGGGAGGAAACGAAGGCTCTTTTGCGAGGGGAAGGTGGAGGGAAAGCTGCTGCCTGCGAAAAACTCTGCAGGGGACAGGGAAAAGCCTCGAAGAAAGCGTGCTGGGAAGGAGATAAGATTAAATTCCTGCAGCCCATTGAGGAAGGAGGCGACGGGGAAGGAGCTGCTCTCCCACGTGCAGGGAAGGCATGACTGGGATGATGAGATGCCATTCATTTTTTCCTCCCTTCTTCCTGCACAGGCAGCAGTGGGAGCATCCACGTGCTCAGCCCCGATCCCGCGGGTTTAGCCCACACTGCCTGAGTGGTTGTTGGGGGGGTCTGTCCCCCCCAGGAGCACCGCGGGACCCCCCCACACCTCCCCACTTCACCTGGGGGGCGGGTGACCTGCAGAGCTCCCCTCCCAGCCTGACTGTTGTGTGGTTCTGGGATTCAGGGGTTTTGTTCACAGCCCCTGAAGGGCCGCGGAGCGCAGACACTGCTCGGGGGGTCCGGGTCGGTCCCCTCCCCACCGCGGCGCCGACAAAAGAGCCCGGAGGGGCTCGGGGCTCGTTTGCTGAGCGGGAGGGGAAGGCTCGTGTCTTTTCTGGCTTTCTGTCCGCGTTAATTGGTGACTGACGGGGCAAATCGCGGCTCAGGGTAATCACATTTAGCGCCGAGAGCCCGGTGGGGCTGGGGCTGAGCCGGGGGGGGCTGCAGCGTTTGGCTTTGGGGACAGAGCCAGGCTGGCACGGTGACATTGCCACCGCAGTGCCCGGGCTGGGGCACCCCCTGTTTTCATTCCCTGCGCTCTCAGTATCACTTACTTTTCATTTTTTACCCCCAACCTCGTTTTACACTTCGCAGCAAAGCCCGACCCGACCCGACCCTGCCCGTTGCCAGGCTTGCAAACCCCTTAAAAATACACCTTTGCATCCACACAGCCAAACATACGTGTGTGCACGTAATGGCTGGGTTTGGGGTGGCTCAGCAGACTCATCTGGCTCCCTGAAGAGCCACAAGGTCACTGGCTGTGATGCAGGGAAGATGCCAATGTGAGGCTGAACAAGGAGGGGGACAAGTCTGGTCCCCCTTTTGGAGGTCCCCCAAAAGCTGGAGTGGGAGCCTGTGCTGCCTCCAGAGCCTTCCCCTTCCTGCCGACGTTGCCCATGAATTCCAACTCCTCCACGGCTTTCAAAGTGTTCATTTTTAAGTGGGAAGGGGGAAGGAGAAGAAAAAGACGGGCCCAACCCTCTCAGGCGTGTGTGGGAGGGCTGGGATTGATTGAAACACCTCCTGCCAAGAGGCTGGAAAGTCCCAGCTCTCCCTCCCTGCATTTCTCCCTTCTCCTGCAGGCACCCAAAAACCCAAGGGCACATCTGTCTGGGGGGACAGAGAGCCTGGAATCCCTGGAGCAGCAGCTCCACACAGCCTGCAACCTCTGTTTTAAGGGATCAAACCTCCCTCCCACCACCTCTGCCATAGGTGCCTGAAAATACACCCGGGTGTAAAATACGTGCCCGGGTGTGTGTCAGCACACCAGGGCTGCTCCCTGGCACGGGTTGAGCCCTGCCCGGGGTTGCTGTCACCGCACTTGGCAGCTCTGCTGCCTCCTGTGCCAATGATCCCCTCCCCTGAGGCGATTCCTGCCCCTCCCCGCCCTCTCTGCCTCTTCCCCTGCACGAGTGAGGGAAGCCCAGAGTCATTTATCACCTCTGACACATCAGCATCCCGGCAGCAGCTCAGCCCTCGGTTCTTACTCCTCCTAATCCCCCCAAAATGGATTTAGGGATTAGAGCAGGATCCTCTGTCTCTCCAGGACTTTCCTTTGACACTTAGTCAGTCTGGGGCCTCGGGGCACAGAGAAAAGGGAGCAGCTGAAGCTGAGGGATGGGCACAAGGTGGTTCTGCCCTGTTTTTGGGATGCAGAGGGGCTGGCACTGCAGCAGGGGTAAGGCAGGACACATCCAAGAGTGGGAAACACGCAGGAGTGACTGCCTGGAGCTGGAGGATGAGGACGCCCTGGCAACACCCCCTCCACCACCCAACCCTGTGCCACTGCCAGGGGACACTGTGAACCCCCAGGATTCCTGTTTGGGTGATGGGAGCTGGGCCTGGGGTAGCTCTGGAGAAGAGCTGGATCACACAGTGCCGACACCGGGAGCTCTGAGCTGTTCCAAAGGAGCAGAAATGTCTCCTCTCTGCTCATCCTGTGCATACAGCATTTAACTCATTTGGATTCCGTGCTTTCCCCCTTTCTCCCCCTGATTACCTGGATGGAGGGTGGATCTCCATTAGAGCCCTGGCTCTGGGAGCCAAGAGCCACAAAGGCCACCAGGAGCTGGGGGTTTATTTTCTATATCTTTTATCCCCCCAGCAGAGAGAGCCAGCACAGAGCCCCCCATCCCTCTGACCCCTCCTCACAGCACTCAGCACACACACGAGGCCTCTCGTCCTCTGAAGTGTAATTAAGTGTAATTAAACCTCACAGCTTCCCTTTTCAGGCAGGTTAAGAGGGGCACTGAAAACTGGAGAATCAGGGGGCACAGGCTGGTGCAGGAGAGGGTTGTGACTGCGGCTGGTTGGCAGGAGATGGGATCCATCATGTGCAAAAAGCAGGAGCCCCAAGGGTGCTCATTGAAATTATGCCTCTTAGGCACCTAAAAATCACTACAAACCCCTTTTCCCCCTCTTGTCATTTTAGAGACTCCTGTAGAGAGCCCTCCTACTGTAACCTGCAGCTCCTGGCAAGCCCCCTGGGCACTGGGCAGGATGCCCCTGGCACTGGGCAGGATGCCCCTGGCCATTCAGGAATTGTGGCCTGGGGGACTCAGGCAACTCGTGGGAGGCTCCTGGAGCCATCCCCGGGCTTGGGGAAAAGCCTTGCTCTTCCCTGGGTGCCACCCTCCTTCCCACAGGGCTGGGAGTGGGGGGGATCAGCCTCAGCAAACATCCCTCTCCCTTCACACTCCCGAGGGGCAGCTGCTCCATTGGCACCCACTCCGGGCACACGGGGGGAGATGTGCACAGAGGTGCCCTTGGCACAAACCCTGTCAGCGCTGGCATGTGCCCAGCTGTGCCTGCCAGGTGTGCTTAGGGCAGAATTGTGGAATATCCTCAGCTGGAAGGGACCCACAAGGATCAGAGTCCAGTTCTGCACAAACACCCCAACAATCCCACCATGTGCTGAGAGCGTTGTCCAAACTCTCCTTGAGCTCTGGCGGGTTTGGGGGGGCTGTGACCAAACCCTGGGGAGCTTGTTCAGTGCCCAACCACCCTCTGGGGGAAGAACCTTTCCCTGAGATCCAGCCTGACCCTGCCCTGGCTCAGCTCCAGCCATTCCAGGGTCCTGTCCCTGCTCACAGGGAGCCGAGATCGGAGCTGCCCCTGCTGAGCTCTGCCCTGGGCGTCCCCTCTCTCCCAAACCCCACCTTGTAGCATCACCCCCCGCTCCCTTGGCTGCTCCTGACCCCGCTGTCCGTGTGTCCCCAGACCCGGCGCCGGCTTTGCTATGAGCTCAGGCGGGCCCTGCCCCCTGGGACCAGCATGGGCAGCGTGAGCAGCCTGATCTCCGGGCACAGCCTGCACAGCAAACACTGCCGCGCCTCCCACTACCGACTCCGAAAGTCCTCCCACCTCAAGAAGCTCAACCGCTACTCGGACGGGCTGCTCCGCTTCGGCTTCTCCCAGGACTCCGGCCACAAGTCCGGCTCCAAGAGCAGCAAGAATGAGGACTTCTTCTACATCAAGGTCAGCCAGAAGTCCCACGGCTCCCACCGGGACTACACCTCCCTGGCCGGAGGGGAGCTGGGCCAGGCGGGCGGCAGCGGCATCGACTTCGGGACGCCCACGCCGCAGAAGCTGCTGCCCTTCCCCAGCCAGCTGGAAGTGGTTAGTGGGGGGGAAACGGCGGCCCTGGGAGCGGGGGGTGCCCCATTGCACCCCATCCATCCTCGGAGGGGGTGCAGGTCCCAGGGCAGGGCTGTCCTGGTTGTGGTCTGTGAGATTGGAGAAGGTGGTTTGCGGTGGGAAGCGGGAGGAGAGGGGCAGCAGGGAGGTGCTGGGGGCACTGTGCCACCCTCTGCTTTGAGGGACTGGGCTCAGCAACACGATCCAAAATCGTGCCATGTGATCCAAGGCACACAGACCCTTTAATTCCCAAACACACCCTGAGGCACTTTCACCCATCGGCGTCTTCCCGAGCTTTTGGCCCTCGAGGGAGAGCGGAGCTGTCCCACCAGGGGGGTCTCATCCCTGGGGGCAGAGGGGGTGAGGGGGGGGACAGATGGCATTGTTTGGGTCTGTGCTGATGGTTTGGGTTTGTGCTGATGGTTTGGGTCTGTGCTGACGGGCTCTGCTCTCCCCCAGGGTGTGGACAAGCCTCCTGCCCGTCCCACCGCCTTCAAGCCGGTGCTGCCGCGCTCGGGGGCCATCCTGCACTCCTCCTCCCCCCCCGAGAGCGGGGGGCACCTCCCCCCACCCCTGCACCCCCCGGAGAAAGCCAAGGAGCAGGAGCTGAAGCCCGTGCTGTGCTCGGGGGGTCTGTCTGACTCGGGCAGGAACTCCATGTCCAGCCTCCCCACCCACAGCACCAGCAGCAGTTACCAGCTCGACCCCCTCGTCACCCCCATGGGCCCCATGAGCCGCTTCGGGGGCTCTGCCCACAACATCCTGCAGTGTGCCATCATCCAGGACAGCAACATGATGAGCCTCAAGGCCATGTCCTTCTCCGACGGGGGCAACAAGATCCTGAACCCCGGCAAAGCCCCTCACCACCACCACGGAGCTGCGGAGAAAAGCGCCTGCGTCCGCTCGCCCATCTCCACGGACGAGTCCACCATCCAGGAGCTGGAGCAGAAGCTGCTGGAGAGGGAGGGGGAGCTGCAGGAGCTTCAGTCGAGCTTCGAGGAGAAGGAGATCAGCTCCTGCCAGGCCTACGAGGAGAAGCAGCGGCGCTGCAAGGAGGAGCTGGAGGGCCTCAAGCAGAAGTGCAACAGCAAACTCAAGCAAACCTCGCAGAAGACGCAGCGCACGCAGCAGGTCCTGCACCTCCAGGTGTTCCAGCTGCAGCAGGAGAAGCAGCAGCTCCGGGAGGAGCTGGAGAAACTCATGAAGGAGCAAAACCTGCTGGAGACCAAGCTGAGGTCCTATGAGAAGGAGAAGACCAGCTTCGCCCCAGCGCTGGAGGAGACGCAGTGGGAGGTGAGTGGCACCAGGGGCACCAAACCCGGGGCTGGGGGTGCCCAGAGCAAAGTGTGACTGAGGAATGGGGCAGCTCCAGCAGCAGCAATAAATAGAGCCCTTCTCCACCTCTATTCCTGCCTCCCAGCAGCACCACGGGGGGTGCAGGGCTGTGGGATGTGGATGTTAAATCCAAGGAGTTCTGTGAGCTGTAATTGAGGCTCTCGCCGCCCCTCTTAACCCCTCAGCCCTTCCCATCATCCACGGGAACAGCCAGTGCATAAAAACACTCAGTCATTAAAACAACCTGGCATTTCCAGCCTCCAGCACAGGGTTTTCCAGCTGCCTGCCCCCAGAGGAGCAGTAAAGCTGCCTTCCCACGTGGAAATAGGAACTACTTGGACTCGCCTCGGGCATTTGTTAGAGAGCAGTAAAACCTTCCACTCTCTGCTTAAGCTTAATTTACTCACTCGTTGGGTATTGCTGAACAAAGAGCGTTAAACTGATGAAAATCCCGGCGTTTATTAATAATCGTTTTAAATATTAATTATAACTAATAATCATAATTAAATTCATTCTAAATCAAGATAAATAACTGCAGTTTGGGGTTTCCACATGCTGAGCTCCAGCTAACTCGGGCTCTCCATCCCTGCCCACAGGTGTGCCAGAAATCCGGGGAGATCTCCCTGCTGAAGCAGCAGCTGAAGGAGTCCCAGACGGAGCTCAACACCAAGACCACTGAGATCCTCGGCCTGAAGGCGCAGCTGAAGGAGGTGAGGGCGAAGATGGAAGGGCTGGAGATGAAGACCCAGGAGCTGGAGGTGTCCCTGCGCACCAAGGCCATGGAGCTGGAGGTGTGCGAGAACGAGCTGCAGCGCAAGAAGAACGAGTCGGAGCTGCTGCGGGAGAAGGTGAACCTGCTGGAGCAGGAGATCCTGGACCTGCGCACGGAGCTCGCCGTCCTCAGGGAGCAGCTGAGCGAGGCCCGGGAGGGCTCCAGGCCCTGTGCCGGGCTGGAGGAAGCCCAAGCCCTGCAGGGAGAGGTGGAGAGGCTGCGGGCGGAGCTGGAGGCCGAGCGGGACAACAACGAGCAGATGACCTCCGGCTTCCAGCACGAGCGGCAGACGTGGAAGGAGGAGAAGGAGAAGGTGATCCACTACCAGAAGCAGCTGCAGCAGAGCTACCTGCACATGTACAAGAGGAACCAGAACCTGGAGAAGATGCTGCAGCAGCTGGCGGCGGGGGAGGACGGCAAGGAGCCCATCGAGCTGGAGATCCCCGGCACCGACGTGCCCTACGAGGACATCATCGCCACCGAGATCTGAGCCTGCCCTGCCCTGCCCTCCCTGCAGCTCGGGGCAGGTGTCCCTCCCTTGGGGGGACACACTGCCCGTGCCTTGTACAGTCCAGCTGAGCCATGTATTTACCTGGGGGGCTCCCGGCCCCGCTCCCTGCCCGCCCCGGTGCTCCCCATTGCCTGTCGTGTTACAGAGGTGAACAAGCAACTCGTGCCAGTGGTGACGTGCCAGCAGCTCCCCCCGCCCCGGCAGTGCCCCTTCTGCCCCTGGGAGGACTGAGGAGCCGGCGATGGGGTGGTCAGGGAACAGGAACTCAGCAGATTTAACTCCCGTCCATGCACAGCGCCCGAGGGGTGCTCTGCTCCAGGCTCGGAGGGATCAGGGCACAGCTCCGGGGATTGGGGACACCAAAACTCCGGGGATCGGGGACACCACGGTCCTCCCCACCGCCTTTGAAGGGAATCAGCCACAGCACACGCCCAGCTCCCTGCAGGAAGCACCGACGCTGCTCTCACACCTCCTCACCCTTCTCCGTCAGTGCCAACCCCAGGGTGCTGTGGGACCACGGAGCCACCTCCTGCCACTGGCACAGCCACTGCTCCCACCCCCGGGCCGCTGCAGTGCCTCAGGAAGGACCCCCACCTGCACCCCATCACTGGGTTACAGCCAACACCCCCCGAAATCCCCGTTCACTCAAGGGCACAGCCCACCCTGCAGCCCCACTGCACCTCCCTGGGTGAGCCGTGGCCAGCCCAGCACTCCCTGCTCTGATGGACGAGGACTCGGCGTCCCCCTTTCCCAGCTGCCAGGCAGCAGCTGGATTTCAGAGCCAGGAGAAGTGTCCCAGCCACAGTCTGACCAAGGAATCGGGGTTGTGTTCACCCCACAGCCCCCCACACTCGCTGCGACCGTCCCCTCCGGGACCCCCCGGCTGCCTTATCTCCTGCTGTGTCCTTACACCCACGGGATCCCACCAAGAGGAGCTGGTTAAAAGAAACCCCCCAAAAAACACCCCCACTTTCACTTTATTTTCCACCCCAGCTCTTAAAAATTTCCTCCTGCCACCAGCAAGTGGATAATGAGGCTCCACTGAAGGTCACCAGAGGTGACTCCCGTGTCCCCTGTGGCTCAGCACGGCCAGGAGGGAGGGAACCAGCCTGGATCCAGATTCCCAGGGTGGAGATCTCCAGCCAGGCCTCGTCTGTGCCAGTGCAATGATGTTTTTTTTTACTGCAGGGTGTCTGTTCACCCACTGCCCCAGCCCAGGGGGGTTTTGGGGCAGGTCTTGCACAACCCCCTGAAGCCACAGATCGGGCCCAGGGCTCGAAGCTGTGCGGGAGCAGCAGAACCCAGCGCCCCTCACACCATCCCAGCCTGGAAAAGCGACACACAGAAACCAGTCTGTGCCTTCTGCACCTGGCCCCGAGCACCCCCAAGTGCATTGCCCCAGTTTATCCCGGCTGGGCGTCCACCCCCGACCCTCATCCACGGCCCCGCCGGAGAAAAGCCACCCTCAGATCCCCGTGGCTGGAAATCGGGGCCACGCCGGGTCCAGCCTTCCCCCAGCCCTGCCCGGGGATGCTCTGGAGCTGGGATGGCTCCAGCTTCGAGGCCAGAAGGGATTCAGTGCATCCCCCAAGCCATGGCCCCGAGTACCGGGGGCTCTGCACCCCCCTCTCCCACCCCAGAGCCAAACCCAGGGGAGCAGAGCCCTTCCCTGCCTTCCCCACGCCCTGCTCCTGCTCCCGCTGGCCTTGGTGGCACCGTCCCTGTCCCCCAGCCCCATGTCCCCCTCTCCCAGCCCCATGTCCCACTCTCCCAGCCCCATATCCCCCTCTCCCAGCCCCGTGTCCCCCTTCCCAGCCCCATGTCCCCTCTCCCAGCCCCCTGTCCCCCTTCCCAGCCCCGTGTCCCCCCTATCCCAGCTCCATGTCCCCCTTCCCAGCCCTGTATCCCCCCTCTCCCAGCCCCATATCCCCCCTCTCCCATCCCCATGTCCCCCTTCCCAGCCCTGTTTCCTCCCTCTCCCAGCCCCGTGTCCCCTCTCCCAGCCCCGTGTCCCCTCTCCCAGCCCCATGTCCCCCTTCCCAGCCCTGTGTTCCCCTCTCCCAGCCCCATGTCCCCTCTCCCAGCTCCATACCCCCTCTCCCAGCCCCTGCTCTATGATGTGATGGCCCAGAGGCCTCGACGTGCTGCCTTTGCACAACGCTGTGTGTGCCCCGTCCGCATTCCAGGTGTGTCATTCCAGGTGGGAGCCAACCCGGGGGGGGGGGCTCCTGCCCGGCCTCAGCCTGTACAGAGAATTATTTTTCTGCAGGTTTTTTCTTTTGTTTTGTTTTGTTTTTTTGTTCAGTTTTTTTTTTGATGTTATTTCTGGTGACTGATGTAAACTACTGGTAATTTTATGTTTTTATTTATAAATAAAAATTTTGTAAAACTTCTTTTTGGCCTCCTCCCCGCCCCCCCCACTTTTTCCCTGAGTGCTTGGCAGCGTTCCAGGGGTTTTCCATACCAAAAAAAGCAGGATGGTGCTTTGTTGTGCCCCCCCCCAAGCCACAAACCATCTATCACAGCCCCCCAAGGTCCCCTTTGGGGACGTCCCTCCACCTGGCCCTGTTGTCCCCAGGCCCTGTTATCTCTGCTCTGCAGCTGGGATAACCCAAGCATGGAAAAGCAAAGCGTGTCTCTGGCAGACACGGAGGGATTGGAGAGGGGGGATAATCCCCCCCCCCCCGGCCTTGCCCCCACCCTGCACCCTCCAGCTTCGCCCTCCTGCTCTGCAGGTCGGGCTGATTTTCACCCTGACCCCCCCTCCTCCCCCAGTCCCAGGGGTGCCCAACCCACCCCCCACGTCCTGAGGAGATCCAGAGAAAACAATTCCCAAAGGAAGAGGTGAAGTGTAACGGCCTGAACAAACCCCAAGGTCATATTTTGACTCTGGGACCTGTTTTCTTTCCTCCAAACCAACCCGGAGCCTCTTTGCACCACACGGATCTAAACAGTGTTGGGGGGGGGGTAAAGGGGGAGGCTGAGGAGCAAAAAACGGGGAAAACACTAAAATTGAGCCACCCACGAGCTGCTCTGTGCCCCCCAAAAGGGCACCTGGCACCCACTGAGCTTTCCAGGGAAACCTTGGCTGTGCTCCCACCGCCCCGGGCGGGAGAGAAGGTTATTTTTAGAGCCTTTGAAAAGCTGCTGAGGAGGAAGGAGACAGAAAACCACGTGGAAAGGCTCTGCCTGCTGAGAGGCACCTTGTGTGGAAGATCATCCCCGGCCATCCCCTGCCCTGGCTGGGGGTGCTCCCGGCCCGGCTGAGCCCTTCCAGGACTGGTCCATGTAATCCAGGTCAAGGCAGCAGGGAGGAGGAGACCCCCGAGCCGCCAGTTATCCCT
Source organism: Neopelma chrysocephalum (assembly GCF_003984885.1). Classification (NCBI taxonomy): domain Eukaryota; kingdom Metazoa; phylum Chordata; class Aves; order Passeriformes; family Pipridae; genus Neopelma; species Neopelma chrysocephalum. The sequence continues at coordinate 27,459 of NW_020938587.1, forward strand.
GGAATAACTCCCAGGAGACATCCCTGCCCCGCAGAGCTCACAAACTGCAGGTGCTGCAGCAGAGCAGAGACTCGGCAGAGCTGAGCAGCGTCAGAAGGAGCAAGGGCAGCTCCAGGAGCAAGGGCAGCGTCCCTGAGGGCACAAACCCCCAAGGAATTCTTAGGAATGCTCAGGGAAGCCAGCCTGGGGACCCTGGGCTGCTTCTCCCCTTTCCAACCAAACCCCTCCTGAAGCTGCTGCTGAGGACGAGCTGTGCCCTCCCCAAGGTCGGGCTGGGAGCATCCTCAGCCCCAGGCACCAGCGGGTCCTTCGGGGCTGTTGGTCCGTGTCAGGATGCTGGGAGAGCACAAGGAAGGCTGGGAGAGCACAAGGAAGGCTGGGAGGGCACAAGGAAGGCTGGGAAGTGGAGCACAGACGTGCTGGTCCCCGCTGCGACCGCGCTGCTTCGCTGCCAGGAGGAGACACGGCCAAGGAAGGAGCAGCAAGCCCCGATAATCCCGGGGCAAAGCCGTGCCCTCGGGACACCCAGGTGGATGGCATCGGACCGTGCCGGGGCTCCAGGGCTGAGGAGGCACCTGAGGGGCACGGTTGGCTAAAGTTTTAGGGGCGAACAGGAGAACCAGCCCAGCTCGGGCATCTCCCCCCCGTCAGCGGGGTCCCCGCGCTCTGGGTGAGCTCAGCTCCAGCTGCCCGAGCGCCAACCGCCCTCGCACAGAAGGAGTGTGAATTGTTGGACTTAATCAGCGGATGCAAATCAGCCTCAAGACGGAGAAAAGCTGATTTGCATCTTCTTTAAACGCCCCGGTGCCACCGCACCAGTGTCTGGGGAGGGGGGAGGCAGAGTCAGACCTAAAATCTCCGCAGCGCCAAGCCCGGGGTTGGCTTTGAAAGAGCAATTAAACCCCGGCACCTCGCGCTCGGGGGCGAAGCTGCTTTTGATGTGCAAATGACCCGCGGCAGCTCTGCCCACCAGCCTGTTCCCCGGCCCCGCATCTGCCACCCCGACCGACCCCCGGGGGCACGGGGGGGACCTGCCCCGGGGTTCGCCCCCTCCCTCCGCTCCTCCACGGGCTGACAGCTGGCGTGTGCTCCTGCGGGGACCGCCTGACACCCGCTGGAGAGGGGGGATAAGACCCCCCCCGGGCAGCCCCTCATTAGTCATTATGGAATAAATAAAATAATAAAAAAAAGGAATAAAAATAGCAAACAGCGCGTAAATGCAGCGAGGCAGCAGCTGGGAGAGCAGCACGTCCCCGTCCCCCCCCCTCTCCCCGAGCCTGGTACCTGCTGGCTCCTGCCGGGAAGGGTCGGGCTGTTCCTTTGGCACCCGGCTCAGAGCCGTGTCTGGAGCTCTCAGGGCGCTGCCAGGGCTGGTGCCACGCAGAGGGGGCACCCCCTGACCTGCCCCCAGAGCCCTGTGGTCCCCCCCGAGGGGTCCTGCTCCCACCTCGGGGCTAAAATCGCTGTGCTCGAGCCCCCAGACCTGGGGGGAGACAGGTGCTTTTGTCGTTCCCATGCCAGGCTCGGGCTGTTCCCTGCCTGGGACAGGGGCTGGTCCTCACCTGGGAAGCTGCTGAGAGCGCGGGGTGATGTCCAGGGAAGGGGCTGGAGCAGCAGGAGCAGCTGAGGGAGCTGGGGGGGCTCAGCCTGGAGAAAAGGAGGCTCAGGGGGGACCTTCTGGCTCTGCAACCCCCTGACAGGAGGGGGGAGCTGCCAGGGAACAAGGGACAGGAGGAGAGGGAACGGCCTCAAGCTGTGCCAGGGGAGGGTCAGGTTGGACATCAGGAGGAATTTCTCCCTGGAAAGGGTTGGTTAAACATTGGAACTGCCCGGGGAGGTTTGGAGTGCCCACCCCTGGAGGTGCCCAGGGAAGGCCTGGCTGTGGCACTCAGAGCTCTGGGCTGGGGGACGAGGTGGGGATGGGGCACAGGGGGGACTCTGTGGCCTCAGAGGGCTTTTCCCCCCTGGATGACTCTGTGGTGCTGTTTTCTCCAGCCAGGAGGTTCCTGCTGTCTTTGAGTCTCCAGAGCTGAAGAGCTGCAATGTCTCATTCCTTCCCCTTTGCTCCCACCAGATGCAGAGCAGTGCAGTTTAACTGCCGTGGATATTCTTATCCTTGCAGAATTCCCTTTGCTCTGTGACACACACACACATTCCAGGAGCCCTGTTATCCATGCAGGCATCCCAGGAGAGGCACCTTCCTGCTCACACACCCTTGGGAATGTTTGTTCAACCTTTGTCCCCAAGCTCTGTCACCTGCTGAGGGACCTCAGGAATTCACTGGACTGTGGAATTTCTCCCCTGGCTCAGTTTTCAGAGCCTGTGTCCCTGAGCCCCAGCTCCTGGTTATTCCTATCCCTGAGCACAGGCTCTCCCTGGAGACAGAGACTGTCACTGAAGGGGAAAATAGGTAGAAAAGCCAAAAACACTTGTCCCAGCCAGTCCCTGCTCTAGTGGAAGGTGTCCCTGCCCATGGCAGGAGATGATCTTTAAGGTTTCTTCCCACCCAAACCATTCTGGGAATTCAGAGGTGCTGGCACTGGAATTTAAGCAGCCTGGCTGCAGGAACACCTGAACAACCCCCCCAGTGCTGACCACACCCAAACCCCAAAGCAAATTTAACGCCCAGAACTCATTGTCCAGGAGTTTAATGTTTCCAAGCCTCCTCAAGCACAAACTACCCCTGGAGAGGGATGTGGGAACAGGGGGATCACATTCCCTGCACATTCCTGCAAAGCCTTTCCCCGTGACTGCACCACCCCCCAACTCCACACAGCACTGGGGGCTGAGGCTGAAGGTCAGATCCTCCTCCTCAGCAGGGAATCCTCAGCTCAGGGAATAACGAGGGGGTGGCTCAGGGCCCTCCCTGCCCACTGAAGTGGTTCCATTCCCATTCCCAGGGGACATCCCAGCCCCTGCTGAACCACCAGAGAACCACAGGAGCCTTCCATTTTCTTCAACACCTTCCATATTTAATTTATTTAGATATTCTCTACATTAAAGTATTTTCATGCCAACACTTCCAACCTCCCACCCCGACCTCGAGAAAAGAAAAAAAAGAAAAAAAAGAGAGACTTGACACAGCTTTGGGTGGAATGCACCGGAATAGAGTCGCTGCTGCAGCCACAGAGAACACAGAACTGGGGAGAGCTGCACATGGAGACGTCAGGGAGCTGGAATTAGCACACTCTGGCAGCCCAGGCGTGTTCACACCTCCCCAGACGGGCACCGAAGGCGTTCAGAGAGGTGCAACATGCCTCGGTGAGCCAGACCAGAGCTCAGACTCATGTGAAGCCTGGGAAAAAAGCATGGAAGTCTGCCAGCAGCAGGGCCTGGAGCCTCGTCTGAACCTGCTGGAAAAAGAACAGCACGGAATTGCCTGGCCAAGATTGCAGGGTTTGGGAATGCTGAGCTCAGGGCCAGGCAAATCCGGGCCTGGAGTGCAAACCACAACAGCTTCAGACACAGCACGGGCCCAGCACACCCAGAGCAGCATTCAAAATATCCTTTCTGACACTAAAAGCTGTTTGGTTTGGGTTTTTTTCCCCTCCTGTTGCATCATTTAGTGCAGGACATTCTGTAAAAGCTGAGCTCCCACCTGTGTCAGGTTTAAGGTGGGTTTTCTCACCCCTCAGAATCCCCTTCAGCAGCAGCACAAAGCCTTGAATTACCAGCAGTTGATTCTGAGCTCAGAATCACTTGAGCTGCTGGTTTGTGTCCCTGGCACTTCCAGAATTCAAAGAAAAAAGGGTTAAGTAGGAAACTTAGTCTGCAAACTTCAATTTAAGACCTTTAATTCAGTAATTCTGCTACTTCCAGGTAGCAACTCACTGGCCTGTGTCCTCTGAGAGACCCTTTGCTGGTGGAAAAGCCCCCAGCATTTGCCTCCTCGTGTCCTCAGTTCGCACAAACCTTTCAGAACCTTAAGCCACGGCTCAAAACTTGCATTTTCCAGACAGGAATGTTGTCATGCAAGTCACATCTGCTCTTTCATGCTGCCCTAAACCACAGTTTGCAAGCGAATATTTGCAGTTTCTGGTGATCCTCAGACAACTCCCCTGAAATGCCCACAAAAGGTTCAGCTCAGGAAAAAACCCAAACCTCGTGGTGGCTATTGCACATGTGTAAGAGCTGGCCTAAGTGTTCTCCTGGAGAAGGGATATTTTAAAAGCTGGTCTCGGTGGACATGGGAACACTGGCACAAAAGTGTCACCTACTCCTGGCTTTGAATCCTAAAAGGGCGACGAGTAAACACCAACACATGGGGACAGAAACCAAACCAGCACCTCACAGAGCAGGGCAGGGGGAGCAGGGTTAGTGCTTTGCAGTGGAATCCCGGGGGTAGAACTCGGCCAGCGTTGTCTGGGGGATCCTCTTGAGCATCTCCTTGGGGAAGATACGCAGGAGCTGCCAGCCGATGTCCAGGGTCTCGTACACCGTGCGGTTCTCGTAGGGACCTGCAGGAACAGCCACATGGGCAATGAGGGGGCTGGGAAAGGAGCCCTTGAGGTGCTGATGCCCCACTGGGACGTGCTGGGACACTCACTCACCCTGAGCAATGAAGTTCTTCTCGAACTTCTGCAGGAACTCCAGGTAGAGCAGGTCGTCGGAGGTGAGAGCTTCCTCCCCGACCACGGCCTTCATGGCCTGCACGTCCTTCCCGATGGCGTAGCAGGCGTACTGGGGGGACAGGAAGGGATCCAAAGGGTCTGAACATCACCAGTCCCACCCCTGCCATGGGCAGGGACACCTTCCACTAGCCCAGCCTGCTCCAACCTGGCCTCGGACACTTCCAGGGATGGGGCAGCCACAGCTTCTCTGGGGATTCCAGCCCAGCCCCTCCCCAACCTCATAGGGAGGAATTCCTTCCCAATATCCCATCTAACCCTGCCCTCTGGCAGTGTGAAGCCATTCCCCCTTGTCCTGTCCCTCCATCCCTTGTCCCCAGTCCCTCTCCAGCTCTCCTGGAGTCCCTTCAGGCACTGGAATCCTTGGAGCCTTCACTTCTCCAAGTGAACACCCCCAGCTCTCCCAGCAGAGCTTCCATCCCTCTCATCATCTTCATGGCCCATCATCCACATAACTTCTGTTCCAACTCCAAGGGTCTCCCTAAACACCCAGTCAGTGCCTCAAAGCAGCCTCAGGGATGTTCTGGATCACAACTGCTTGGTATGTTCTTTACAGGTGGATTTGGAACCTGGCTCTGCTCTCCCAGGGAGGTTTTTACCCACCAGCTGGTTGGACACATCTGCATGATCCTTCCTGGTCATTCCCTCCCCGATAGCTGACTTCATCAGTCGAGACAAGGAGGGCAGGACGTTGATGGGTGGGTAAATCTGGGGGAGAAACATCCAGGAATTAACAGGAATACTTAAAAAAAACCCCACAGAATAATCTTAAATACCCCCTAAGTGTTGCAGCACACACCTGTCTGTTATGCAGCTGCCTGTCCACGTAGATCTGTCCCTCAGTGATGTACCCAGTCAGGTCAGGGATAGGATGAGTAATATCTGTGGGGGGGAAAAAAAAAAAATGGTTTGACAGTTTTCAGCCCTTTTATATCCATTTTAGCACTGATGCAGCAGCTTTTTGCCGTTAGGTGACTTCTAAAGCACAAAGCCATCAATGATTCCCTCCATTTATCCCTAAGTGCTCTTGGATCGGGGCAAAGCATTTATCAGCACCACAGAGAAAGCAGCCAAAAGCTGCAGTGTTCCAGAGGAAAGCTGAAGGCCCAGGGCAGCTCACTCACCGTCACTGGGCATGGTGAGGATGGGGATCTGCTCATTTAATTTTGAATTTGAATTTTGAAACAATGGGAATTGTTTCACTGCCCATTGAAAAATAACCCTCATGTGGTGAGATCCCAAGTTTCCACCCTCATTAGTTAAATGCCACTGCATTTTTAACCAATCCCTCATCTGGCAGAGGGAGGAGAAGCAGATGTCTTTGTGGATCCTGTCACTGCAGGAGAGGTGGTGGCGGGAAAGCAAGTTCATGGAATTGACTGGCTTTTAAAAAACCGAATACAAACTGTCTTTCTTTAATAGAAATATGTACCTGACCCACCAGACCCAGCCAGTGTGCTGGCTGAAGGAGCCCTGCCCAGGGCAGCTCACTCACCGTCGTTGGGCATGGTGAGGATGGGGATCTGGGTGATGGAGCCGTTCCTGCCCTCCACGCGCCCGGCACGCTCGTAGATGGTGGCCAGGTCTGTGTACATGTACCCTGGGAAGCCCCGGCGCCCAGGAACCTCCTCCCGGGCTGCTGACACCTGGGGAACGCCACAGAAACATTCCCAGGAAGTCAGGTCACCCCCTCTGGAGCTGCTGTCTGCCCAGATTTAGCTGCACTAGTCACTTGAGGTACCCCATCCTGTGAAATGCAGCCACACAAACCCCTCCGAGTCCCCACAAACAAACCTCTCTGAGTCCCCACGACCCTTTTGATAAGATAAGATGCCAAGGCAAAACCAAAATGATGGTATCAGACTGCTAATTCATGGAATCATGGAATGGTTTGGGTTGGAAGGGACCTTAAAAGATCACCCAGTTCCACCCCCTGCCACGGGCAGGGACACCTTCCACGGGCAGCTACACCTTCCACTGGACCAGGCTGCTCAGAGTTCCATCCAGCCTGGCCTTGGACACTTCCAGGGATGGAATTGCCACCAGTCCATGAAATTTAGCTCTGACATCCCACTGAACACAAGCACTCACCGAAAACCTCCCTGGCTATGAATGTTAACTGCAACAGCCCCAGTAGAAGTTTGGATTCTCACTTTCCACCACAAACCCCGGCTGCCAACGCCATGCTCGTTAATGAACAGGGTAATTAACACCCTAATGGCCACGTACCTCCCGCAGGGCCTCAGCATAGGAGCTCATGTCTGTCAGGATGACCAGCACGTGCTTCTCACACTGGTAAGCCAAGAACTCTGCAGTGGTCAGGGCCAGCCGGGGGGTGATGATGCGCTCGATGCTGCGACACAACGCGGCGTGAGCCGGGGTTTAGGGATGGCAAGGGACGGTTTGGGAGCTCCAAACAGCTCAAAAATCTGCTGCTGCACCCACTGGAGCACCAGCATAGCTCCAGCTCCCCACAGGGTTTGGTTTTGCCAGTGTTTTCCCACCCAGCAGGGTTGTAGCTACTCACGTTGGGTCGTTGGCCAAGTTGAGGAACAGGCACACGTTGTCCATGGAGCCGTTCTCCTCGAAGTCTGATTTGAAGAACCGAGCAGTCTCCATGTTCACCTAAACCACAGCAGGGAGGCATCACTTCCACGTTCCAGCTTAGGATATTCTGCATCACATTAAAGTCTGAGATCCTCGTTAATCATCCATAACAAGGCTCTCCACCATGGAGGCTCCTCTACATTCCCAGAGTGAGTAACTTCTAGAATTCCAGGCTGCAGATCAAGTTCAAGATACTTTATCCTGATCAGACACACTCTGTTGGAGTCATGGAATGGTTTGGGTTGGAAGGGACCTCAAAGCCCATCCAGTCCCACCCCCTGCCATGGGCAGGGACACCTTCCATTAGCCCAGGTTGCTCCAACCTGGCCTTGGACACCTCCAGGGATGGGGCAGCCACAGCTCCTCTGGCCAACCTGTGCCAGGGCCAAACAGGGTTCAGCACTCCTGCCCTTTGGGATTTTCAGCCATTCAGCCTCTAGTTGCATACACATAAAACCTTCTTACAGTACTTCAGCTGCTCTCAGAATTCCCAGTTCTCTCTCCCTCCAGCTCCATGGACTCACCCCCATAGCAGCAAACACGATGGCAAAGTTCTCCTCGCTGTAGTCCATCACATCTTTGGATTTCTTCACCAAGCCAGCCTGGCGACAGATCTGAGCTGCAATCTGGGGAGAAAACATTCCAGTCTTTGTACCTGATGCTGCTGCACAGCCCAGAACTTCCATTTTATTGATTTTTAACCCCAGTGAAACACAAGGAAACAGTTCAGAGAGGCTCTGAGTGCTCACCTCGTTGTGGGGCAGCCCAGCAGCTGAGAAGATGGGGATTTTCTGGCCCCTGGCAATACTGTTCATGCCATCTATGGCTGAAATCCCAGTCTGGATCATTTCTTCGGGGTAGATTCGACACTGGGGGTTGATGGGCTGACCTGTTGTGTTTTTTTAAGAGAACATGTTATTCCCTGTACGTGTTTGAAGCTTTATTAAACAACTGCTCAAGAGGTATCAACTCCACTGTGAGGCCAACAAATCACACCTGAGGTTTCCAGAGCCAAGGCTCTGGAATTCTGTGGTCATGTCACTGATAAGAATGATTCACAGAAAACCCTGCCAGTTACCAGTGAATCACCTCTGGAGCCTGTACAATTAAGAGTCTACAAATAATAAAGAACAGTCTCCAAGCACTGCAGAAAATGGCTCTTTTCTGCTACCTTGTGCAACTTGATTTGAGTTTGATGCCACACATAATTAAAAATAAGATTAAGCTCCTCCTAAGTTAGATTCTGTGTTCTAACCCAAATCTACTGTAACATTCAGAAAACAGAAACACCAGATTTGTCTCAACTCCCCATCAGAAATGGATTAAGAGCATAGAACATACCCATAATGTCCAGGAAATCTTCAGCCAAGACAATGGGGCCTCTGTCTATAGGTTTTCCTGATCCATTGAACACTCTGCCTGTAAGAAACAGCAATGAAAATGTAAATTACTGTGACAATAAGTTCCCAGGGGATAGATCTGCCCACCCCTCAAAGCACTGTGCCCTCACCAAGCATGTCCTCCGAGACCGGGGTCCGCAGGATGTCCCCGGTGAACTCACAGGAGGTTTTCTTGGCATCAATCCCTGAAGTGCCTTCAAATACCTGCAAATATGGCAGAAAAAGGTCAATAAAAACACAGGAAAAGGGTGTTGTGCTTCACAAAATAACACCTGAGTGCTGCCTCACAGCAGGAGCCCCTGCTCTGCAAAGGGCTGCACAAAACATCAAAAACCCCCCACTTTTAACAAAATTCATGAATTACATCAACAAAGTTGGAGCCACTTCTTTGATCTCAAATGTTTCCCTTTGCCAACAGGGTAAAGTTCTTCAGATAAGAAGAATATTAACAAGAAACAGCTCTTTAGAGGAAATACAGCAGCCACAGCGGAGTGGCTGATCCTGAACCTAATACTGGAAATTACAGTGGATTCCTTTAATCCAGCAGCAAAGAAATCCATGGGGGATGCAAATAAAAATGTCCCTGTGCTCCAGTTTGCAGTCTCTTCAAGTTATTCATCCCACTGGCACTTGGAATAAGTAGGTGATTTATTTCTTTTTCATTTCTGGTGCTAAAAGAACAAATCTCAGGACAGATTTGATTCTGTTCAGACACACCCTGATTAATAAAATACTAATAAAATATGCAACAAGAGACACTCCTGTTGATACCTGAACCACAGCTTTGGAGCCACTGACTTCCAGGACCTGCCCACTCCTCCTTGTGCCATCAGGAAGGGTCAGGTGGACGATCTCTGCGTACCTGGGGAACTGAGGGGGAGCAAACAGAGGGTGGAAAACATCAAAATCCCACAGTCAAGAAACAAAAGCTGCCAGTTTAAAGCAAGCTTAAGCCTAGAAACTACTCAATTTTTTAAGAATAATTTTATCATCAGAACAAAACTCATTCCAAGCACATTAAATCTCTGGGGCTAAAGCGATTTTTACATGAATATACAGTGTTTGCAGAGTGGCAGAATCAGTTCTGAACACCCAAGTAGCCCTGAAACGGTGACAGAAAGCCCCAGGGCAGCATCTGACAGGAGAAAAACCTGCAGCAGTTGTTTGCCATTTGAAAACAAGCCAGAACCGTTCAGAGTTTCCTTTCACAGAGCACTTATTTGGAAACAGAAAGGTCAGGAGCAAAGCAAACAGGTGGATTTCAGCATTAAAGTTTAAAACAACATTCTGGGGGTTTTGGTTAAAACTGAGACACTGTTTCCTTTCTTTCCCCAGCAGCCTCAAGAGCTCTGCCTTTCCTCCAGGGCACGGACACCCCTCCCCAGTTCTCAGCAGCCAGAAAGGGATTAAAATTGCTCTGTGGACACAAGAATTTCCCAACAGTCTGCATTTAACCTGCCCCAGCTTTGCTTGGAAATTGTCCCTTAAAAAAAGCTTGGTTAAGATCCGAGTTTTTACCTTGACTTGATCCAGGATAACCAGGGGCCCGTTCACACCCGAGACAGTTTTATAGGCTGGAAAAATAAAGCCACAAGTCAGGTGGTGCTTCCTTAGAAACATCCTAGATCAAGTTTTCCCAGTTCCATGTTTATCACCAGGCTCAGGTTTGCAGTTGTGGGGCTCCATTTCTGTGTTTATAATGAACTCTTCCAGAAGGATTAGATACAGAATTGTGTGTCCAGCATTTCCTGCTGCTTCCTGCAAATCCCCCCCGAGGTGACCTTAAAATTCTGCTTGGTTTTTGTCTGTCATAAAAATTCACTACAAATCTACATCCAGGGATAAAATTAGGCTGGAGCAACCTGGGATAGTGGAAGGTGTCCTTGGCCATGGCAGGGGTGGGATTGGATGGGCTTTGAGGTCCCTTCCAGCCCAAAGCATTCCACGATTTTTTTAATTCAGCTGAGGATATTCCATGATTTTGCAGAGCCCGGGGGGAAAGCTATGAAAAGGCAGCAAGCCCTGCTCCAAGGATGCACCCCCAAGGATCCAGGGATGGGCACACGGCAGGACCCAGGGACGGGCACACGGCAGGACCCAGGGACATACAGCCCCCAGGATCCAGGGACATACAGCCCCCAGGATCCAGGGACATACAGCCCCCAGGATCCAGGGACATACAGCCCCCAGGATCCAGGGACATACAGCCCCCAGGATCCAGCTGGAGCCCAGCACCACTTGACCCACAGATACAAGAACTATTGAGTCAGAGCCCTCTGAGGGTCACGAGGTGCAGTGACCACAAGTGTGACAGTTCCCCACTGCTCCTGGGAGAGGGAAATGAGCCACTGGAGCCACCAGATCACACATTCCACCAGCTCCAGGGAAGCATCCAGGGCCCTTCCAGCCTGGCACCTCCCCAGGCCGTGTGTGCACCATCAACAAGGTGCTGTTTACACTGCAATAAACACCCTGAATGTTGCAATGTGATATCTTAACAGGCAACAATCGAACTGAGGGGAGCTCAGGGCAGGAGCTGGGCCAGGGACTGAACTCCAGTTCCTCAGTTTTACTCCTAAAATCCTCCTGAACACCCCGAGACAAAACACGTGTCCCTTAATGAGAAGCAGCAGCTGAGCTGCTCCTGCCACCTGAGCAGGGAGGGATCACCCAGACACCATCCACGAGGGCTCTGCTCACACTCCCAGCGTTTGCAGCCCACAAGGCATGGAAAACATGACCCTGAGTGGAGCATTTCATCCCATGACTGCCTCGTGAGCTCTCCTTCCTCAATCCGCCCCACAGGGCTCTCAGTCCCTGCTCTGTCCATGGGAAAACACTTCCCTGGTATCCAGCAGGATCACTCAGCACCAATCTCCCAAGAAAGCAGCTCAACACCTGCTCCAAATTCCCCTTTCCATTCTGATCAACCAGTTCCACAATGAACCAAAAGCTACTTGAAATATTTTCCGTACCCTGCTTGATATCAGTTCAGGCCAAAGCCAGAATGGAAAAACCTGGATAGAACATGGAGTCACCTTGGCTCCAACCTTAACAGAAGGCTCCAAAGCCTTGGGGGAGGCTGGAATTGCAAAGATTGGCTTCCCAACCTGGGTGACATTTCCAGGGGATCCATCACCGAGCAGCTCCTGGGCACTCCCCCCGCAGGTCCTGGTGCCATTCAGGGCACCGGTGGAGTCACTGCCAGGAAAAACACCCCTTCTCACAGCCCAGCAGCGAGGGGATTTTTACGAGGTTCCCGCATTTCCCCTTTTTCACCGGATTTCTCAACTCAGCGTTGAAGGAGCAGCCCCCGCCGCACCCGCACCATCCACAGCCACTTCCCGTTCCTGCTGCCAACGCCGGGTTCCCAGGAAGGCCCGGGAGCGGCCCGCGTTCCCCGGGAGCGGCCCGTGTTCCCCGGGAGCCCGCTTTGGGGCAGGAGACGGTGATTAATTAATACCAATTAACAGCCCCAGTGCAGCCGGACCCCGGCCCGCCGCCCTCGGGGAGCGCTGCGGGGAAGGCGCAGGGAACCCCAGACCGCTCTGAAGGGCCCGGGCCCAGCCGGTCCCGCCGAGGGGCGCGGGGCTGCGGCCCGGGCTGTGCGCGGCCGCCGAGCGGGGCCGATCCCCCTCCCCCGCGACCGCCCCGCGTTGTCCCGGTGCCCCCGCACTCACTGAGGCGCGGCTGGGACAGGAAGTCTCGGGTGAGGGCCGCCGCCTGCTCGCGGGGCCCGCCGGGCCCGGCGCCGTTCACGGCCCCGCGCAGCGCCCGCACCGCCGCCATCTTGGACCGCGACCGCAGCGCCGCGACTGCGCAGGCGCGTTATAGCGCGGGACGGACCACGCCCACCGCGGAGGGACACGCCCACCGCGGGGACACGCCCACTTACACAGGCCACGCCCACCGGAGCTGACCCGGGTGCTGGGGGGGGAATTGAATGGGAATGGGGAAAGGAAAAGGGAAGGGAGAGGGAAAGAGGGAAAGGGAAAGGTAAGAGGAAAGACGGAAAGGGAAAGAAGAAGGAATAGGAGAAAGGATAGGAAAAGAAAAAAGAAAAGAAGAAAGAAGGAAAAAAGGAAAAAAGGAAAGGAAAGGAAAGGAAAGGAAAGGAAAGGAAAGGAAAGGA
>NW_020938587.1:40325-40765 GCF_003984885.1 Neopelma chrysocephalum
AAAGGAAAGGAAAGGAAAGGAAAGGAAAGGAAAGGAAAGGAAAGGAAAGGAAAGGAAAGGAAAGGAAAGGAAAGGAAAGGAAAGGAAAGGAAAGGAAAGGAAAGGAAAGGAAAGGAAAGGAAAGGAAAGGAAAGGAAAGGAAAGGAAAGGAAAAGGGAAAGGGAAAAGGAAAGGGAAAGGGAAAAGGAAAGGGAAAGGAAAGAAGAAAAGGGAAAGGGAAGAGGAAAGGCAACAGGAAAATTAAAGAGGAAAAGGGGTTAAGAAAAAGAGAAAGGGGAAAAGGCAAAGGAGTTAAGGGAAAGGAAAAATAAAATGGAAAAGGGAAAAGAAAAAAGGGAAAAGAGTAAAAGGGAAAGGAAAATAGAAAAAGGCAAAGGAAAAAGAAGAAGAGAAAAGGAGAAGGAGAAGGAGAAGGAGAAGGAGAAGGAGAAGGAGAAGGA
>NW_020938588.1:0-2375 GCF_003984885.1 Neopelma chrysocephalum
AGGAGAAGGAGAAGGAGAAGGAGAAGGAGAAGGAGAAGGAGAAGGAGGTCTCCAGATGCCCTCCTCACCTGAGGAGCCTCTGGCTCCTTTCCCAGGCAGCCCCGGGCCCAGCCCGGCAGTTCTGGGCTCCCTCAGCAGATGGTGGTGCTGCACTGCTCATCCTCTGCCTCCTCTCCACACGCTGGGAGAGTCATTTCCAGGCCCAGGCGTTCAATTCTCCGCTCATGAAATACATTTAACGGCTTCAGCTCCTGCTCTAATGCTCACCCAGGGAATTTCTGGGCAGGATGTTCTCATCTCACCTCCTTGGCAATGGTTTTGGGCCAGGCAGGAGCAGACAAACGGCCTCAGCGGCAGATTTATGTGCCAAGGGAGGAAAGGTGAATATGTTTGGGATTTATTTCCTCTCCTTGCTGTAAATCTCTGTGTCCCGAACGAATGATGGCATCGCTTTTGGGGTTTAAAAAAGAAATCACGGGGCAAAGTGTCAAAAGTTTAAGGAAACAGAAATGATGGAATAAAAGAGATCCCGCTGTGAGTGGCCTTTGCAGCAGCTCCCCTGTGCCTGGAGATAAATTTCCAGCCAGTTTTGCCTGGTTAATCCAAGAACTATGTCCCTGTCCCTGCAGGTAGAACAGACAAGGAGAGGCCACGGGTGGCAGAATGGCAGAATCCCCTGGGAGGAGGAGAGGGGGGACCACAAAGAGCTGAACATCCCCCCAGAGCTCTGAGAAACCCCAGGTCCAGGCAGGGGTTGGGGTGCCTGAGGCCAGCCCAGGGTTGGATGAGAGCTGGAGAGCTGGAGACAAACCCTCCTGGCTCCCTCCCTCCCGCCCCCAGCCCAGTGCCCTGCCCTGCTGACGCAGAGCAGAGCCAGCTGCAGGGCTCAGGGAGCCTTGTTTGAGGTTCCAATTAGATCTCCGTGGACCAGGGACACTCACATCCTCTCCTGATAACAGGAAACTGTAAATCCAGAGAGGATTCATCCACCAAGGCAGCGGCTCCGGCTCCGATGGGTGGCAGGGTAAGGGACCATTTTCCTCTGCTCCTCACTCCAGGTTTGCAGGGAGAGGGGACAAGATTTGTGCTGGAGGTGTTAATCTACATGTCTTTATTGCCTCTGCTCCCTTACTCTTCCTCTCTCTCACATTTACGTATCTCTGTGTTCTTCCCTCACATTAATTCTGTTATTTGGTGTTTACTTGGAGGCACTGGGAGAACCAGCCCCGTTTCCCAGCTTGATGACACTCACATTTGATGATAAAGCATTTGGAGTGTTTGCTTTTTATAATTAAAAACTGATAACTGCCTGGGATTCCAGGAAACCACAGGGTTTTTTGGGAAGAGGGATAGTTGGGGCTCAGCTCCATTAATTTTGCCACTCAGTCTCTTGTGCCTGAGAGCTGTTAATGGTTAATTGGTTGGCTTAATGCAAGTTTCTGATGGGTATTTTTGGTGTGAGCAATGTTCCCTCAGCCCTGATCTCCCTCAAGTGCATCAAGGCTTTGAAGTCCTGGATCTCGCCCTGACATTTCAATTAGGTCAAATAAAAAGACATGGAAGGTAAAATGAATTTCCTTTGAGGCCGAATTTAACCTCCAAAGAACAAACACGGAATAAAAGATGTCGAGATCACCTCAGATAAGCTGGAGGCTTGATCTGTGCCTGGAGCCTTTGGGAGGAGACCGAAAGGATGCCTTGAAGCAGGTACAAGACGCCTCAGGAGAGGGGAAATGGTTGGAGAATACCTCCAGCTGAGAATTTAAAAGCAAGTCTGATGAAAACACGGGCTTTGACAGCGAAGCTGGTGGTCCCAGCTCCTGGGGAAAGCACACAGGTTCTGGGAATGGCACCCAGCTCCCGGGGAAAGCACTCAGGTTCTGGGAATGGCACCAGGGAGCTGATTTCCCAAGGGAGCAGCCGTGAGTTGTGGGAGGTGTGACCCGGAGTTTTCTCTTTAAAGGTGCTCAGAGCCCCTCACCCCTGAACCCAGGAGCCCCTCAGAGCCCCGGCCATGCCCCTGGATGTGCCCTTGGCCCCCCAGCACCCCCCCCAGCGCTGGCTGGCCCAGAGCAGGGGGTCCCCCAGGCTGGTGCTGGTGGTGGTGTTCGTGGCACTGCTGCTGGACAACATGCTGCTGACTGTTGTGGGTAAGGGGGGCTCTGGGGGGGGGGCTGCCTGAAGGGACAGGGCTGGGTCCTTGGGGGGGCTGCTCAGGGGTGCAGTGTGGGGTTCTCTGAGGGTACAGCAAAGGGGTGGGTCCTTTGGGGGCTGCCTCGGGGGAAAAGTGTGGTGTTGGGTTCTTTGGGGGCTGCTCAGGGGGCTCTTGGGGGGCTGCCTTGGGGGCACAGAGAGGGGATGGGTCCTTCAGGGGT
>NW_020938589.1:0-2375 GCF_003984885.1 Neopelma chrysocephalum
AGGAGAAGGAGAAGGAGAAGGAGAAGGAGAAGGAGAAGGAGAAGGAGGTCTCCAGATGCCCTCCTCACCTGAGGAGCCTCTGGCTCCTTTCCCAGGCAGCCCCGGGCCCAGCCCGGCAGTTCTGGGCTCCCTCAGCAGATGGTGGTGCTGCACTGCTCATCCTCTGCCTCCTCTCCACACGCTGGGAGAGTCATTTCCAGGCCCAGGCGTTCAATTCTCCGCTCATGAAATACATTTAACGGCTTCAGCTCCTGCTCTAATGCTCACCCAGGGAATTTCTGGGCAGGATGTTCTCATCTCACCTCCTTGGCAATGGTTTTGGGCCAGGCAGGAGCAGACAAACGGCCTCAGCGGCAGATTTATGTGCCAAGGGAGGAAAGGTGAATATGTTTGGGATTTATTTCCTCTCCTTGCTGTAAATCTCTGTGTCCCGAACGAATGATGGCATCGCTTTTGGGGTTTAAAAAAGAAATCACGGGGCAAAGTGTCAAAAGTTTAAGGAAACAGAAATGATGGAATAAAAGAGATCCCGCTGTGAGTGGCCTTTGCAGCAGCTCCCCTGTGCCTGGAGATAAATTTCCAGCCAGTTTTGCCTGGTTAATCCAAGAACTATGTCCCTGTCCCTGCAGGTAGAACAGACAAGGAGAGGCCACGGGTGGCAGAATGGCAGAATCCCCTGGGAGGAGGAGAGGGGGGACCACAAAGAGCTGAACATCCCCCCAGAGCTCTGAGAAACCCCAGGTCCAGGCAGGGGTTGGGGTGCCTGAGGCCAGCCCAGGGTTGGATGAGAGCTGGAGAGCTGGAGACAAACCCTCCTGGCTCCCTCCCTCCCGCCCCCAGCCCAGTGCCCTGCCCTGCTGACGCAGAGCAGAGCCAGCTGCAGGGCTCAGGGAGCCTTGTTTGAGGTTCCAATTAGATCTCCGTGGACCAGGGACACTCACATCCTCTCCTGATAACAGGAAACTGTAAATCCAGAGAGGATTCATCCACCAAGGCAGCGGCTCCGGCTCCGATGGGTGGCAGGGTAAGGGACCATTTTCCTCTGCTCCTCACTCCAGGTTTGCAGGGAGAGGGGACAAGATTTGTGCTGGAGGTGTTAATCTACATGTCTTTATTGCCTCTGCTCCCTTACTCTTCCTCTCTCTCACATTTACGTATCTCTGTGTTCTTCCCTCACATTAATTCTGTTATTTGGTGTTTACTTGGAGGCACTGGGAGAACCAGCCCCGTTTCCCAGCTTGATGACACTCACATTTGATGATAAAGCATTTGGAGTGTTTGCTTTTTATAATTAAAAACTGATAACTGCCTGGGATTCCAGGAAACCACAGGGTTTTTTGGGAAGAGGGATAGTTGGGGCTCAGCTCCATTAATTTTGCCACTCAGTCTCTTGTGCCTGAGAGCTGTTAATGGTTAATTGGTTGGCTTAATGCAAGTTTCTGATGGGTATTTTTGGTGTGAGCAATGTTCCCTCAGCCCTGATCTCCCTCAAGTGCATCAAGGCTTTGAAGTCCTGGATCTCGCCCTGACATTTCAATTAGGTCAAATAAAAAGACATGGAAGGTAAAATGAATTTCCTTTGAGGCCGAATTTAACCTCCAAAGAACAAACACGGAATAAAAGATGTCGAGATCACCTCAGATAAGCTGGAGGCTTGATCTGTGCCTGGAGCCTTTGGGAGGAGACCGAAAGGATGCCTTGAAGCAGGTACAAGACGCCTCAGGAGAGGGGAAATGGTTGGAGAATACCTCCAGCTGAGAATTTAAAAGCAAGTCTGATGAAAACACGGGCTTTGACAGCGAAGCTGGTGGTCCCAGCTCCTGGGGAAAGCACACAGGTTCTGGGAATGGCACCCAGCTCCCGGGGAAAGCACTCAGGTTCTGGGAATGGCACCAGGGAGCTGATTTCCCAAGGGAGCAGCCGTGAGTTGTGGGAGGTGTGACCCGGAGTTTTCTCTTTAAAGGTGCTCAGAGCCCCTCACCCCTGAACCCAGGAGCCCCTCAGAGCCCCGGCCATGCCCCTGGATGTGCCCTTGGCCCCCCAGCACCCCCCCCAGCGCTGGCTGGCCCAGAGCAGGGGGTCCCCCAGGCTGGTGCTGGTGGTGGTGTTCGTGGCACTGCTGCTGGACAACATGCTGCTGACTGTTGTGGGTAAGGGGGGCTCTGGGGGGGGGCTGCCTGAAGGGACAGGGCTGGGTCCTTGGGGGGGCTGCTCAGGGGTGCAGTGTGGGGTTCTCTGAGGGTACAGCAAAGGGGTGGGTCCTTTGGGGGCTGCCTCGGGGGAAAAGTGTGGTGTTGGGTTCTTTGGGGGCTGCTCAGGGGGCTCTTGGGGGGGCTGCCTTGGGGGCACAGAGAGGGGATGGGTCCTTCAGGGGT
>NW_020938590.1:0-7339 GCF_003984885.1 Neopelma chrysocephalum
ATTGACGGAAAGCACCGGAAATTGACGGACAAGACCGAGGATTGACGGAAAGGGCCGAATGCAGCCGAGCGGCCCCGCCCCCGAGGCAAAGACCCACTCCCCCGCAGTGCCCCGGAGACGCCGCCAGGGGGCGCCCGCGCCCGCCCTGTGGTGAGCGGCCCCTCCCGCCCCCCCCCCGGGGGCCACCAAACACCCCCTTATGGAGGGTCCGGCCCCCCCCTCCCCCATGAGGGACCCTGGGGTCACCCCTCCGCGCTACGGGGGCTTAAGGACCACCCACACACACTTATGAGGTCTCCAGGCCTCTCCCGTCCCAGCTGTGAGGTCCCCAAGCCTCACCCCCACACCCAGCAATGGGGGTCTCAGAGTCCCCCCCTTCAGTTATGGGAGTGCCAGGTCTCCCCTCCCCACTATGGAGGGCCCAGGGGTCACCCCTCCCCATTTTGGGGGGTGTAGGAATCACCCCACACACACTTGGGAGGTCTCCAGACCTCTCCCCTCCTGGCTGTGGGGTCCCAAACCCCCATCCTTCCCTCAGCAATGGGTGTCCCAGAGCCCCCAGTCCTCACCCTCCCACCCCGGAGGGCTCAAGGCCCCCGCGGCCCCACTTCCCACGCCCTGGTGCCACTCCTGGTCCCGTTCCCAAGCCCCCCCCCTTCCCAGGATCCTGGTCCTGCTTCCGCCTGGTTTCCCAGCAGAGCCTCCCCAGGGACCCCCCCGTGCTGACCCCCCGCATCCGGGGAGGGGGGGCACGGGCAGCCCCGGCCCCCCCGCCTGGGAACGGCACCGCGATGCCCTTTTATAGCCCTTTTATGAGCCTTTTTCCATGAGCTCAGCACCCGGGGGGAGCCCAGCATCCCCCCCAGCACTGGCCACGGCCCCCGCGGGTGTCACTTTTCAGAGAGAATTCTTATTTTCAACTCCTTTTATTATTAATATAAAAATACTCACGTATTTACAGCAAATAAATATATTTCGGTAACAAATAAATTACACTGGGGGGGGTTATACAAAACGGGAGGGGACCGTGCAGGGGGAGCAGGCGGGGAGTTGGGAGGGGATGTACAGCCAGGGCTGGGGGGGCAGAGCCCTGGGAAGAGGGACACGGGGGGGGGTGTAATAGAAAAGTTCTCAGGAAGAAAAACCCGATCAGTTCAGAAATCAGCCCAAAAAACATCCTGGGGCCACCGGGGCGTGGGCCCCGTGGGGGGGGGTGTCCCCAAGGTCTGTCCCTCGTGGGGGACATGGTACCGAAGGCGGGTGTGGTGACCAAGGGTGGCTCCGGGGCCCAAGATAGGCACCAGGACCCCAAATGTGACACCCCAGGGTGGGTGTCAGGGTGACACCTCTCCCCAAGGTGGTGCCAGGGTAGGAATCCCACTGCCAGGGCAAGTACCAGGTGACAATCCTGTCCCCAAGGTGGGTGCCAGTGCCAGTGGGTCAGTCTCTAACACAGGTACTGGCAAACGGGCTGACAATCCTGCCCCCAAGGTGGGTGCTGGCATCAGGGTGACACTGCTGTCCCCGTAGCAGGTGCTGGGGTGACAATCCTGTCCCCAAAACAGGTGCCAGTGCCAGTGTGTCAGTCCCCAACAAAGGTACTGGCACTGGGGTGACAATCCTGTCCCCAAGGTGGGTGCTGGCACCAGGGTGACAATCCTGTCCCCAAAATGGGTACCAGGGTGGCAATCCTGTCCCCAAAGAGGGTACCAGGGTGGCAATCCTGTTCCCAAGGCAAGTACCAGTGCCGATGGCACTGAGGCGACAATCCTGTCCCCAGGGCAGGTGCCAGCGCCCACCCCACAGCCCCAAGCTGGGTGCCGGTGCTGGTTCCTAGGCCAGGGTGCCCACCCTGGGGTCTGGGGTGGGGCCCTGAGGTAGGTGGTGCCAATACCTCCGGCTCAGACCGATGACTCCTCGGGGTTGGAGTCGGGCAGGGGCTGGCGCTGCTGCAGCTTCCGCCGCAGCTCCTCAGCCAGATCGGCACAGGGTGGGCGCTCCTCGGCACCCAGTGCCAGCCGGATGTACCCGTTGGACGAGGAGCCGCGCAGGGGGCCCAGGTGGATGCGGGTGGGCGAGTGCAGGGGCTGCCCAGGGATGGCAGCGGGTGGCGAGGCAGCGGTGCCAGGGCCGCCGTTGCGACAGGTGGCGTGGCCAGGCACAATCTTCAGGGACCCGTCCGAGTAGTAGTAGCTGGAGGGGTCCCAGAGCTTCTCATCCGAGTCGGAGGCGGCACTGGACACGAAGCGGGGACTGGGCGGCTCCTTGGGCAGCTCAATGGGGTACACCAGGGTGCTCTCGATGGCCTTGGTGCCCTTGCCCAGCTCCTCGCGCAGGCGTCGCCACAGCGAGAGCACAGCGAGCAGCAGCACGAGGCACAGGGCGCCCAGGCACACGGCCAGCACCCACACCACGCCCAGGCTCTCCAGCGGTGCCCGTGCCTCTAGCGGCGCCCCGGGCCCCGCCAGCACAGCCACCCGGTACTCCTGGGCGCCCAAGGGGGCCCCCTGCTCCTCCGCCAGGCACCGGTATGTGCCACTGTGCTGGGCACCGGCGCCCGGCACCACCAGCGCCCGCAGCCGCGCGTCGCTCAGCACCAGCGCCTGCTCGGCCGGCAGCGCGCGGCCCTCAAACGTCCACTGCGCCCGTGCCAGGTTGGAGCCCAGGCGGCACGTCAGCACCAGGTCGGTGCCTGCTACCACCGTCACGTTCTTGGGGGTGAGGGGCCCTGTGGGGAGAGAGGGGGGTCAGGAGGGAGGGCGGGAAGAGGGATGGGGGGATCCATGTGGCTCACGGGGGGCTCACCTTGTTTGGCTGCTTGAGGGACGGAGCAGGCGCCAGTGTCAGAGCTCAGTACGTCCTGCACCAGGTGGGACCTGTGGGAGGAGGGGGTGCAGTGAGGGGGGGTCCTTGTAGGGTGTCCCCCCCTCCCAGGGGAGCCCCATACCCAGAGAATCACAGAATATCCTGAGTTGGGAGGGACCCACAAGGATGAGTCCAGTTCTTGGCTCTGCACAGGACACCCCCAAAAGTCCCCCCCAGTCCCCAAATCTCAACACCTGAGAGCACTGTCCAAACATTCCCCAACCTAAAATTATGGGATATTGGAAGGGACCCACAAGGATCATCCAGTCCAACTCCTGGCCCTGCACAGGACACCCCAAAATCCACCCTGTCCCTGAGAGCTCTGTCCAAACACTCCTTGAGCTCTGGCAGCCTTGGGGCTGTGACCACTGCCCTGCGGAGCCTGTTCAGTGCCCAACCACCCTCTGGGTGAAGAACCTTTACTCAACATCCGACCTAAACCTCCCCTGATACAGCTCCGGCTGTTCCAGGGTCCTGTCACCGGTCACAGAGATGGAGCTTCCTCCCATGAGGAAGTTGTGGATGAGGGATCCCCCAGCCCATCCCATACCCGTTTTGCCCATCAATCCGGACACAGGCGCTGCCATTCCGGCTCCAGGCGCAGTAGGGATCCCGTGCCAGGACACAGTCTGTGCATGACTGGTACCGCCCGCAGTCAGCCAGGGGTAGCTGGGCCACCTGGAAACGGGAGCCGGCGAAGAGCAGCTTCTACAAGGGCAGGGAAAAGGGCTGAGGTGACCCTGCCCTGAGGCGTCCCCTCAGTGCCACCCCTGGCCCCGCAGCCCCGCTCACCTTCCTCCCGGCCAGCACCAGGCTCTCCACGGGCTGTGCTGGCTCGAACACCTGCAGCTCCTCCACCAGGTGGATGGAAGTGCCCAAATCCAGCGCCTTGTGCACCCACCCATCACCTGTGAGCAGGGCAGGTGCTCAGGGCTGTGCCATAGCATGGACTGTCCCCTCCGTGCCCTCCCAGCTGCCCCAGCTACCTGTGCCGATGAAAAGCACCTCATAGACGGTGCCATCCAGCCCAGCCACGTGATCCACCACCAGCTGGGTGAAGTTGGAGTCCTTCTTGAGCAGCAGCGGGCGCCCGCGCTGCGGCGGCACCGGCTCGTCCATCAGTGGGTGCTTCTTGGCAAAGTTCAGGGTGTTGTCGGGCAGCTCCAGGGAGCTGCCAAAGCCATTCTGCCGGTGCCAGTCCGTGATGCACTGCGGGAAGGGCATAGGGGCACTGTCAGGAGCGGGGAGGGATCCCAGCCCCTCTTAGGAGGGCACTGAGGGCACCACTAGGAGCATGGAGGAATCCCACCCCCCTTAGAAGGGCACCATCAGCCATGTCGATGGATCCCAGCCCATTTAGGAGGGCAGAGAGAGCACTATCAAGCACATGGACAGATGCCAGTCCCTTAAGAGGGCACTGAGGGCCCTCAGCCACAGACCCTCGGATGGATCCGCCCCCTTCCCCCCGTCCCCAGTGCCCACTCACCGCTCCAGGCCGGGGACTGGGCACCTCATCCGAGTAGCGGCCCCACCTCTGCGCCTGCTCCCGGTACTCCTTGTAGGGCCCCTCAAATGCCTTCTTCACCTCCAGGATGTGGTACCGGCAGATGGCTGAGACATCCACGTCCCCCCTGCAGGCACAGGAGGGGTTGGGGTGAGAACCCTCCATCCTGGGAATCCCTGGCATGCCACATCCTCCCGGACTCACCAGTGGGCCTGGAACACCCCAAAGAAGGTGGTTTCCTGCCACTCGGCCCCGGGCAGGGTGAACACGGCCTGGAGCCGGTTGAAGTGGAGCTGCTGCTCCGGGGCTGAACACACCAAACGGGCCTTCAGGAATGTTGTCCACTTCTTCTGGAGCGTCCGGGCACCACCCACATCCCCCTGGACACAAAGAAAAGGCCACAGTCATCGCATGGCACAGCCACCACGGTGACACCAAACTGGTTACAAAGGGTCTGTGCAGCAGTGAGGGAAGGTGTTGGACAATTAACTTCAGCACAACAGTATTTGATCCCTAAATTAGTGATTAATAGTCTTGTGGCAGCTATTGCTGCCTTAATTACCTATATCAGTGATTAATAAGTACTAGAAGATGTCTTTGTTTTGGGAACAAGGGTTGTGTGTCAGAGTAGAGACTGATTAGAGAAGGGGTACCATGACCTGACCATGTACTTGAGAAGGAGAAGAGATTCATCAGAAGATCCAGAACCATCAAAGGGAAATTTGGGGAATGGGATGTTTGCAAACGACCACCAAAGACCCTCAAAAGACCCTTACTCATATCCAAATAAATCCACGGAAATAATTAGCAGATTATTCAGGAAACATAATGAATATGTCACACAACATGATAAATATGGATCAGTTCATGACCATCCCCTGCTCTAGTGGGTGCTGGGGGTGCATTTGGGTGCACCCAACAAAGGAACGTCAGCTTTCCAACCCAACAAACTGCTTGGAGAGTTCCTATCCCAGTTTTTAGTGTCCCTGTGGTGTCCCCTCCATACCTTGCACACCCTGGCCACCCGGGCCACCACCTGCTCGGCATAGCAGTCGTACTCCACCGCACGCTCACTGAAGAAGAAATACACCTTGTCGTCATCGCCGGTGCTGCTGCCCGAGCTCTCCTGCACGAACGCTGAGGCCACGAAGTGGGGCTCTGGGGAAACACGGGGTGACACCGTGTGGGGGTGGGGGAGTGGCAGAACATGCTCAGTTGGAAGAGACCCACAAGGATTATCGAGTCCAAGTCCTGGCCCTGCGCAGGCCCATTCCAAAGAGTCACACCATGTGCCCCAGAGTATCATCCAAATGCTCCTTGAGCTCTGGCACCCTTGGGGCTGTGACCACTGCCCTGGGGAGCCTGTTCAGTGCCCAACCACCTTTTTGGGGGAAGAACCTTTTTCTACTATCCAACCTAAATCTCCCCTGACACAACTTCAGGCCATTCCCTGGGGTCCTGTCCCACAGAGTAGAGCTCAGCACCTGCCACTCCTCTTCCCCTTCCCAGGAAGCTGTAACTGCAATGAGGTCTCCCCTCAATCTTCTCTTCTCCAGCTGAACAGACCACATGTCCTCAGTGTCCTCACACGGTTTCCCCTCAAGGCTCTTCACCATCTTCGTTGCCTCCTTTGGACACTCTCTAATGGCTCAATATCTTCCTTATATTGTCTCCCCCCAAAATGCCCCAATATTGCAGGTGAGGTCACCCCATGTCAGAGCAGAGCTGGACAATCCCCTCCCTTGCCTGGCCGGTGATGCTGGGCCTGATGTCCCCAGGACATGGTTGACCCCACTGTCCCCTCCCTGTGTGTCTCCCATCCCTACCATTGAGCCAGGAGGTGAGATACTCCGTCTTCATGGAGTAGTGCGGGCCCAGGTTGCGCAGGATGACAGGCTCCGTGCCCAGGAAGTTGTTGAAGGTGGCTGAGTAGAGCTCCCCGTCTGTGAGGGAGAGGTTTTAGGGGGGTGGGAGGCACGGTGGGCACCCCCCTGAGCCCAGCAGGCGCCCAGCGGTGCCACTTACCCACGATGAGGCCAGTGTGCCCCTTGGTGGGGTCATAGGGACACTTCCCTTTGCCATCCTCAAATGCCACTTGGTCCAGGGTGAAGCCGGACAGTTCCTGGGGGGCACAGGAGCGGGTGGGTGTCCCGACCCCCTGCTCGGTTCATGTCTCCCACTTCCCAGACAGGCCCCAGGCACAGGGATATGACCCCAGATGAACCTCCTGGGCACAGTGACACCCCTGGATGACCCTTCTGTGGACAGGGACATCCCAACAACACTCCAAGGGCACAGAAGGCACCCCCAAACCTACCTCATGGGCATAAGACACCCCCCTGCCCACAGGGGCACCCCTGAATGCCCCCCCTCGCAACAGGGACACCCCTCAGTGATGCTCTTGGGCCTCATCCCGGGGTACAGGGGTGCACTGGGGCCTCACCAGGTGTTGGGCCCCCCCCACTCACGATGTAGGTGCACTTGGGCTGGAAGGCGTAGGTGCCACAGGCGTAGAGGTGGGAGCTGTTGTAGCTCTGCAGGAACCGCACGTAGTTGAAGCAGTCGGTCTAGGGGGGTGACAGAGGGAACATTAGTGGTGTGTCCTCACAGGGGGGGCCACTCCAGGGTGCCCCAAACCCCTCCACTGCACCCACCTGGTTGTTCTTGCCCTTCTGCACACACTCAGCCTTCTTCTCCACTGGGGCTTCCCAGGAGATCTGGGGGTGCAGAACGGGTGAGGGGGCTGGAATCTCACACTCCCCCCAAAACCTCCCCTCCTTCTGGGGGTTCTGGGGCCTCACCGCTGCCTTGAGCTCCATGGTGCCGGTGGCCAGGGCGAACAGGGCCTCCCGAGCCCCCACGTAGAGCAGCCCCTCGGCCTCGTCCAGCGTCAGCGTCAGGTAGTGCGAGACCCCCCCGTGGGAGAAGCGCTTGGCTGCATCCCGCAGCTCTGTGGGGACACCGGACACC
>NW_020938591.1:0-7338 GCF_003984885.1 Neopelma chrysocephalum
ATTGACGGAAAGCACCGGAAATTGACGGACAAGACCGAGGATTGACGGAAAGGGCCGAATGCAGCCGAGCGGCCCCGCCCCCGAGGCAAAGACCCACTCCCCCGCAGTGCCCCGGAGACGCCGCCAGGGGGCGCCCGCGCCCGCCCTGTGGTGAGCGGCCCCTCCCGCCCCCCCCCCGGGGGCCACCAAACACCCCCTTATGGAGGGTCCGGCCCCCCCCTCCCCCATGAGGGACCCTGGGGTCACCCCTCCGCGCTACGGGGGCTTAAGGACCACCCACACACACTTATGAGGTCTCCAGGCCTCTCCCGTCCCAGCTGTGAGGTCCCCAAGCCTCACCCCCACACCCAGCAATGGGGGTCTCAGAGTCCCCCCCTTCAGTTATGGGAGTGCCAGGTCT
The DNA here is from genome assembly GCF_003984885.1 of Neopelma chrysocephalum. Taxonomy (NCBI): domain Eukaryota; kingdom Metazoa; phylum Chordata; class Aves; order Passeriformes; family Pipridae; genus Neopelma; species Neopelma chrysocephalum. The sequence continues at coordinate 401 of NW_020938591.1, forward strand.
CCCCTCCCCACTATGGAGGGCCCAGGGGTCACCCCTCCCCATTTTGGGGGGTGTAGGAATCACCCCACACACACTTGGGAGGTCTCCAGACCTCTCCCCTCCTGGCTGTGGGGTCCCAAACCCCCATCCTTCCCTCAGCAATGGGTGTCCCAGAGCCCCCAGTCCTCACCCTCCCACCCCGGAGGGCTCAAGGCCCCCGCGGCCCCACTTCCCACGCCCTGGTGCCACTCCTGGTCCCGTTCCCAAGCCCCCCCCCCTTCCCAGGATCCTGGTCCTGCTTCCGCCTGGTTTCCCAGCAGAGCCTCCCCAGGGACCCCCCCGTGCTGACCCCCCGCATCCGGGGAGGGGGGGCACGGGCAGCCCCGGCCCCCCCGCCTGGGAACGGCACCGCGATGCCCTTTTATAGCCCTTTTATGAGCCTTTTTCCATGAGCTCAGCACCCGGGGGGAGCCCAGCATCCCCCCCAGCACTGGCCACGGCCCCCGCGGGTGTCACTTTTCAGAGAGAATTCTTATTTTCAACTCCTTTTATTATTAATATAAAAATACTCACGTATTTACAGCAAATAAATATATTTCGGTAACAAATAAATTACACTGGGGGGGTTATACAAAACGGGAGGGGACCGTGCAGGGGGAGCAGGCGGGGAGTTGGGAGGGGATGTACAGCCAGGGCTGGGGGGGCAGAGCCCTGGGAAGAGGGACACGGGGGGGGGTGTAATAGAAAAGTTCTCAGGAAGAAAAACCCGATCAGTTCAGAAATCAGCCCAAAAAACATCCTGGGGCCACCGGGGCGTGGGCCCCGTGGGGGGGGTGTCCCCAAGGTCTGTCCCTCGTGGGGGACATGGTACCGAAGGCGGGTGTGGTGACCAAGGGTGGCTCCGGGGCCCAAGATAGGCACCAGGACCCCAAATGTGACACCCCAGGGTGGGTGTCAGGGTGACACCTCTCCCCAAGGTGGTGCCAGGGTAGGAATCCCACTGCCAGGGCAAGTACCAGGTGACAATCCTGTCCCCAAGGTGGGTGCCAGTGCCAGTGGGTCAGTCTCTAACACAGGTACTGGCAAACGGGCTGACAATCCTGCCCCCAAGGTGGGTGCTGGCATCAGGGTGACACTGCTGTCCCCGTAGCAGGTGCTGGGGTGACAATCCTGTCCCCAAAACAGGTGCCAGTGCCAGTGTGTCAGTCCCCAACAAAGGTACTGGCACTGGGGTGACAATCCTGTCCCCAAGGTGGGTGCTGGCACCAGGGTGACAATCCTGTCCCCAAAATGGGTACCAGGGTGGCAATCCTGTCCCCAAAGAGGGTACCAGGGTGGCAATCCTGTTCCCAAGGCAAGTACCAGTGCCGATGGCACTGAGGCGACAATCCTGTCCCCAGGGCAGGTGCCAGCGCCCACCCCACAGCCCCAAGCTGGGTGCCGGTGCTGGTTCCTAGGCCAGGGTGCCCACCCTGGGGTCTGGGGTGGGGCCCTGAGGTAGGTGGTGCCAATACCTCCGGCTCAGACCGATGACTCCTCGGGGTTGGAGTCGGGCAGGGGCTGGCGCTGCTGCAGCTTCCGCCGCAGCTCCTCAGCCAGATCGGCACAGGGTGGGCGCTCCTCGGCACCCAGTGCCAGCCGGATGTACCCGTTGGACGAGGAGCCGCGCAGGGGGCCCAGGTGGATGCGGGTGGGCGAGTGCAGGGGCTGCCCAGGGATGGCAGCGGGTGGCGAGGCAGCGGTGCCAGGGCCGCCGTTGCGACAGGTGGCGTGGCCAGGCACAATCTTCAGGGACCCGTCCGAGTAGTAGTAGCTGGAGGGGTCCCAGAGCTTCTCATCCGAGTCGGAGGCGGCGCTGGACACGAAGCGGGGACTGGGCGGCTCCTTGGGCAGCTCAATGGGGTACACCAGGGTGCTCTCGATGGCCTTGGTGCCCTTGCCCAGCTCCTCGCGCAGGCGTCGCCACAGCGAGAGCACAGCGAGCAGCAGCACGAGGCACAGGGCGCCCAGGCACACGGCCAGCACCCACACCACGCCCAGGCTCTCCAGCGGTGCCCGTGCCTCTAGCGGCGCCCCGGGCCCCGCCAGCACAGCCACCCGGTACTCCTGGGCGCCCAAGGGGGCCCCCTGCTCCTCCGCCAGGCACCGGTATGTGCCACTGTGCTGGGCACCGGCGCCCGGCACCACCAGCGCCCGCAGCCGCGCGTCGCTCAGCACCAGCGCCTGCTCGGCCGGCAGCGCGCGGCCCTCAAACGTCCACTGCGCCCGTGCCAGGTTGGAGCCCAGGCGGCACGTCAGCACCAGGTCGGTGCCTGCTACCACCGTCACGTTCTTGGGGGTGAGGGGCCCTGTGGGGAGAGAGGGGGGTCAGGAGGGAGGGCGGGAAGAGGGATGGGGGGATCCATGTGGCTCACGGGGGGCTCACCTTGTTTGGCTGCTTGAGGGACGGAGCAGGCGCCAGTGTCAGAGCTCAGTACGTCCTGCACCAGGTGGGACCTGTGGGAGGAGGGGGTGCAGTGAGGGGGGGTCCTTGTAGGGTGTCCCCCCCTCCCAGGGGAGCCCCATACCCAGAGAATCACAGAATATCCTGAGTTGGGAGGGACACACAAGGATGAGTCCAGTTCTTGGCTCTGCACAGGACACCCCCAAAAGTCCCCCCCAGTCCCCAAATCTCAACACCTGAGAGCACTGTCCAAACATTCCCCAACCTAAAATTATGGGATATTGGAAGGGACCCACAAGGATCATCCAGTCCAACTCCTGGCCCTGCACAGGACACCCCAAAATCCACCCTGTCCCTGAGAGCTCTGTCCAAACACTCCTTGAGCTCTGGCAGCCTTGGGGCTGTGACCACTGCCCTGCGGAGCCTGTTCAGTGCCCAACCACCCTCTGGGTGAAGAACCTTTACTCAACATCCGACCTAAACCTCCCCTGATACAGCTCCGGCTGTTCCAGGGTCCTGTCACCGGTCACAGAGATGGAGCTTCCTCCCATGAGGAAGTTGTGGATGAGGGATCCCCCAGCCCATCCCATACCCGTTTTGCCCATCAATCCGGACACAGGCGCTGCCATTCCGGCTCCAGGCGCAGTAGGGATCCCGTGCCAGGACACAGTCTGTGCATGACTGGTACCGCCCGCAGTCAGCCAGGGGTAGCTGGGCCACCTGGAAACGGGAGCCGGCGAAGAGCAGCTTCTACAAGGGCAGGGAAAAGGGCTGAGGTGACCCTGCCCTGAGGCGTCCCCTCAGTGCCACCCCTGGCCCCGCAGCCCCGCTCACCTTCCTCCCAGCCAGCACCAGGCTCTCCACGGGCTGTGCTGGCTCGAACACCTGCAGCTCCTCCACCAGGTGGATGGAAGTGCCCAAATCCAGCGCCTTGTGCACCCACCCATCACCTGTGAGCAGGGCAGGTGCTCAGGGCTGTGCCATAGCATGGACTGTCCCCTCCGTGCCCTCCCAGCTGCCCCAGCTACCTGTGCCGATGAAAAGCACCTCATAGACGGTGCCATCCAGCCCAGCCACGTGATCCACCACCAGCTGGGTGAAGTTGGAGTCCTTCTTGAGCAGCAGCGGGCGCCCGCGCTGCGGCGGCACCGGCTCGTCCATCAGTGGGTGCTTCTTGGCAAAGTTCAGGGTGTTGTCGGGCAGCTCCAGGGAGCTGCCAAAGCCATTCTGCCGGTGCCAGTCCGTGATGCACTGCGGGAAGGGCATAGGGGCACTGTCAGGAGCGGGGAGGGATCCCAGCCCCTCTTAGGAGGGCACTGAGGGCACCACTAGGAGCATGGAGGAATCCCACCCCCCTTAGAAGGGCACCATCAGCCATGTCGATGGATCCCAGCCCATTTAGGAGGGCAGAGAGAGCACTATCAAGCACATGGACAGATGCCAGTCCCTTAAGAGGGCACTGAGGGCCCTCAGCCACAGACCCTCGGATGGATCCGCCCCCTTCCCCCCGTCCCCAGTGCCCACTCACCGCTCCAGGCCGGGGACTGGGCACCTCATCCGAGTAGCGGCCCCACCTCTGCGCCTGCTCCCGGTACTCCTTGTAGGGCCCCTCAAATGCCTTCTTCACCTCCAGGATGTGGTACCGGCAGATGGCTGAGACATCCACGTCCCCCCTGCAGGCACAGGAGGGGTTGGGGTGAGAACCCTCCATCCTGGGAATCCCTGGCATGCCACATCCTCCCGGACTCACCAGTGGGCCTGGAACACCCCAAAGAAGGTGGTTTCCTGCCACTCGGCCCCGGGCAGGGTGAACACGGCCTGGAGCCGGTTGAAGTGGAGCTGCTGCTCCGGGGCTGAACACACCAAACGGGCCTTCAGGAATGTTGTCCACTTCTTCTGGAGCGTCCGGGCACCACCCACATCCCCCTGGACACAAAGAAAAGGCCACAGTCATCGCATGGCACAGCCACCACGGTGACACCAAACTGGTTACAAAGGGTCTGTGCAGCAGTGAGGGAAGGTGTTGGACAATTAACTTCAGCACAACAGTATTTGATCCCTAAATTAGTGATTAATAGTCTTGTGGCAGCTATTGCTGCCTTAATTACCTATATCAGTGATTAATAAGTACTAGAAGATGTCTTTGTTTTGGGAACAAGGGTTGTGTGTCAGAGTAGAGACTGATTAGAGAAGGGGTACCATGACCTGACCATGTACTTGAGAAGGAGAAGAGATTCATCAGAAGATCCAGAACCATCAAAGGGAAATTTGGGGAATGGGATGTTTGCAAACGACCACCAAAGACCCTCAAAAGACCCTTACTCATATCCAAATAAATCCACGGAAATAATTAGCAGATTATTCAGGAAACATAATGAATATGTCACACAACATGATAAATATGGATCAGTTCATGACCATCCCCTGCTCTAGTGGGTGCTGGGGGTGCATTTGGGTGCACCCAACAAAGGAACGTCAGCTTTCCAACCCAACAAACTGCTTGGAGAGTTCCTATCCCAGTTTTTAGTGTCCCTGTGGTGTCCCCTCCATACCTTGCACACCCTGGCCACCCGGGCCACCACCTGCTCGGCATAGCAGTCGTACTCCACCGCACGCTCACTGAAGAAGAAATACACCTTGTCGTCATCGCCGGTGCTGCTGCCCGAGCTCTCCTGCACGAACGCTGAGGCCACGAAGTGGGGCTCTGGGGAAACACGGGGTGACACCGTGTGGGGGTGGGGGAGTGGCAGAACATGCTCAGTTGGAAGAGACCCACAAGGATTATCGAGTCCAAGTCCTGGCCCTGCGCAGGCCCATTCCAAAGAGTCACACCATGTGCCCCAGAGTATCATCCAAATGCTCCTTGAGCTCTGGCACCCTTGGGGCTGTGACCACTGCCCTGGGGAGCCTGTTCAGTGCCCAACCACCTTTTTGGGGGAAGAACCTTTTTCTACTATCCAACCTAAATCTCCCCTGACACAACTTCAGGCCATTCCCTGGGGTCCTGTCCCACAGAGTAGAGCTCAGCACCTGCCACTCCTCTTCCCCTTCCCAGGAAGCTGTAACTGCAATGAGGTCTCCCCTCAATCTTCTCTTCTCCAGCTGAACAGACCACATGTCCTCAGTGTCCTCACACGGTTTCCCCTCAAGGCTCTTCACCATCTTCGTTGCCTCCTTTGGACACTCTCTAATGGCTCAATATCTTCCTTATATTGTCTCCCCCCAAAATGCCCCAATATTGCAGGTGAGGTCACCCCATGTCAGAGCAGAGCTGGACAATCCCCTCCCTTGCCTGGCCGGTGATGCTGGGCCTGATGTCCCCAGGACATGGTTGACCCCACTGTCCCCTCCCTGTGTGTCTCCCATCCCTACCATTGAGCCAGGAGGTGAGATACTCCGTCTTCATGGAGTAGTGCGGGCCCAGGTTGCGCAGGATGACAGGCTCCGTGCCCAGGAAGTTGTTGAAGGTGGCTGAGTAGAGCTCCCCGTCTGTGAGGGAGAGGTTTTAGGGGGGTGGGAGGCACGGTGGGCACCCCCCTGAGCCCAGCAGGCGCCCAGCGGTGCCACTTACCCACGATGAGGCCAGTGTGCCCCTTGGTGGGGTCATAGGGACACTTCCCTTTGCCATCCTCAAATGCCACTTGGTCCAGGGTGAAGCCGGACAGTTCCTGGGGGGCACAGGAGCGGGTGGGTGTCCCGACCCCCTGCTCGGTTCATGTCTCCCACTTCCCAGACAGGCCCCAGGCACAGGGATATGACCCCAGATGAACCTCCTGGGCACAGTGACACCCCTGGATGACCCTTCTGTGGACAGGGACATCCCAACAACACTCCAAGGGCACAGAAGGCACCCCCAAACCTACCTCATGGGCATAAGACACCCCCCTGCCCACAGGGGCACCCCTGAATGCCCCCCCTCGCAACAGGGACACCCCTCAGTGATGCTCTTGGGCCTCATCCCGGGGTACAGGGGTGCACTGGGGCCTCACCAGGTGTTGGGCCCCCCCCACTCACGATGTAGGTGCACTTGGGCTGGAAGGCGTAGGTGCCACAGGCGTAGAGGTGGGAGCTGTTGTAGCTCTGCAGGAACCGCACGTAGTTGAAGCAGTCGGTCTAGGGGGGTGACAGAGGGAACATTAGTGGTGTGTCCTCACAGGGGGGGCCACTCCAGGGTGCCCCAAACCCCTCCACTGCACCCACCTGGTTGTTCTTGCCCTTCTGCACACACTCAGCCTTCTTCTCCACTGGGGCTTCCCAGGAGATCTGGGGGTGCAGAACGGGTGAGGGGGCTGGAATCTCACACTCCCCCCAAAACCTCCCCTCCTTCTGGGGGTTCTGGGGCCTCACCGCTGCCTTGAGCTCCATGGTGCCGGTGGCCAGGGCGAACAGGGCCTCCCGAGCCCCCACGTAGAGCAGCCCCTCGGCCTCGTCCAGCGTCAGCGTCAGGTAGTGCGAGACCCCCCCGTGGGAGAAGCGCTTGGCTGCATCCCGCAGCTCTGTGGGGACACCGGACACC
>NW_020938592.1:0-303 GCF_003984885.1 Neopelma chrysocephalum
CTCCCACCCTTCTGCCGTGTCCCTGTGCTGTCCCCGTGCTGTCCCCGTGCCTCCCCCGTGCCGTGCCATCCCAACATCCCTGTCCCCACCCGGGGGCCCTGGTGCTGCCCCATCAATGGGCCCTTTCTGCAGGGCCCGGGGGTGGCTGGGGGGCACAAAGGGGGGCTGGGGGGGCCGCAGGGTCTCTGCAAAGGCCACTGTGTTCGCCCGGCGCCGTCCGTGTGGGTGACAAAGAGCCCTTTGTGTGCTACAGGGCCAGGGGGCTCGAGGGGGTTCTGGTGGGTGAGGAGGGTTTTGTGGGTG
>NW_020938593.1:0-303 GCF_003984885.1 Neopelma chrysocephalum
CACCCACAAAACCCTCCTCACCCACCAGAACCCCCTCGAGCCCCCTGGCCCTGTAGCACACAAAGGGCTCTTTGTCACCCACACGGACGGCGCCGGGCGAACACAGTGGCCTTTGCAGAGACCCTGCGGCCCCCCCAGCCCCCCTTTGTGCCCCCCAGCCACCCCCGGGCCCTGCAGAAAGGGCCCATTGATGGGGCAGCACCAGGGCCCCCGGGTGGGGACAGGGATGTTGGGATGGCACGGCACGGGGGAGGCACGGGGACAGCACGGGGACAGCACAGGGACACGGCAGAAGGGTGGGAG
>NW_020938594.1:0-303 GCF_003984885.1 Neopelma chrysocephalum
CTCCCACCCTTCTGCCGTGTCCCTGTGCTGTCCCCGTGCTGTCCCCGTGCCTCCCCCGTGCCGTGCCATCCCAACATCCCTGTCCCCACCCGGGGGCCCTGGTGCTGCCCCATCAATGGGCCCTTTCTGCAGGGCCCGGGGGTGGCTGGGGGGCACAAAGGGGGGCTGGGGGGGCCGCAGGGTCTCTGCAAAGGCCACTGTGTTCGCCCGGCGCCGTCCGTGTGGGTGACAAAGAGCCCTTTGTGTGCTACAGGGCCAGGGGGCTCGAGGGGGTTCTGGTGGGTGAGGAGGGTTTTGTGGGTG
>NW_020938595.1:0-303 GCF_003984885.1 Neopelma chrysocephalum
CACCCACAAAACCCTCCTCACCCACCAGAACCCCCTCGAGCCCCCTGGCCCTGTAGCACACAAAGGGCTCTTTGTCACCCACACGGACGGCGCCGGGCGAACACAGTGGCCTTTGCAGAGACCCTGCGGCCCCCCCAGCCCCCCTTTGTGCCCCCCAGCCACCCCCGGGCCCTGCAGAAAGGGCCCATTGATGGGGCAGCACCAGGGCCCCCGGGTGGGGACAGGGATGTTGGGATGGCACGGCACGGGGGAGGCACGGGGACAGCACGGGGACAGCACAGGGACACGGCAGAAGGGTGGGAG
>NW_020938596.1:0-46409 GCF_003984885.1 Neopelma chrysocephalum
AGGGATGGGGAGAGGACATGGTGGGGATGTGAGGAGTTCATGGATGGGACACAGAGGGGACATGGAGCAGTGATGGAGAGACACAGAGGGGACATGGAGGGGCACAAAGGGGCCATGTTGGGAACACAGGACCACGGGAACATGGGACTGCAGGACCGCAAGACCACAGGAATGTGGGACTGCGGGAACACGGGAACATGTAAGTATGGGAACATGGGACTGTGGGAACACGGGAACACAGAATTACAGGAACATGGGAATATGGGATTGCAGGAACACAAAACTGCCAGAATACAAAAACACGCGACCACAGGAATACAGGAATGTGGGGACACATGGCTGCAGGAACACGGAACAGGAACACCACAAGACAACGGGAATGTGGGAACATAGGAACACGGAATTGTGGTAACAAGAGAACATGGGATTGCAGACACTGCCAGAACACAGGAACACAGAACTCCAGGGACACAGGAAAGTGGAAACACAGGACTACAGGAACATGGGACTGCAAGACGATGGGAATGTGAGAACACGGGAACGCTACCTCAACGCTCGTGTGCACTTGAGGGGTGGTGAAAGAGGTTGGACTGGATGATCCTCGTGTGTCCCTTCCCCCTCAGGACATTATCTGATCCTTGTGTGTCCTTTCCCCTTCAGGATATTCTGTGGGAGCGCCCGGTGTCCTGTACAGGACCAGGAGTTGGACTGACTGATCCGTGTGGGTCCCTTCCCACTCGGGCCATCCCACGATCCCTGGAGGTCCCTCCCTAATTGGGATGTTCCCAGATTCCCTCATCCCCCTCAGGATATTCTCGGCATCCCGCCCCGCGCACGCGCGCTGCGGATCCGGGGCGGGGGCGCGCCCCGCGCACGCGCAGTGCGGGGGGAGGGAGGAGCGGGGGAGCGCTCCCGCCATGTCGCAACGCTGCGGCGACCGCGATCGCGATAGGGAGCACGACAGGGAGAGGGAGCTGCAGTGGTCGGCCCGCAGGATGGGTACGTCGCTGCTGCTGCAGCTGTCGGCGCACGAGCGAGAGCTGGACCTCGTGTGCCTCGACCACAGCTACGCCAAGCCCTGGAGCGCGCACCCCGATGCCAGCGCGGCCCGGCCCGCCCGACTGCTCTTCATCACACCCCGCAGGCACCTCGGCACCGCCCCGTGAGACACCGAGGGGCTGAGGGGAGGACTGGGGGGATCTGTGGGTGTGTCTTGAGAGGCTGAGGGGGCTTGCGGGGCGGGGGGGGGCTGGGAGAAGAGGGTGAGGGGTCTGAAGGGGGCCAGGGGGGTCCTGAAGGGCAGGTGGTGGGGCTGTGAGGGGCGAGTGGGTGGTCCTGAGGGAGCTGAGTGGGCCTGTGAGAGGAGGGAGAGGGGCCAGGGGGACCCTGAGTGGCAGGTGGGGGGCTGTGAGGATCCTGAGGCGACTGGGGGCTGAAGAGGGTTTTGAGGGTCAGAGAGAGCTGCGTGGGGCTGAGGAGTCGATGAGAAGAGGGGAGGGGGTGCTCACGGACCTCCCTAGGGACTGGGAGCTTTTCCTGAGGGGCTTGTGGGGGTCCTGAGTGGCAGGTGGGTGGGCTGTGAGGGGAGTTGGGGCTCCTGTGGGTCTGGGGGGACTGTTGGGATCAGGAACCTGTGTAGGGGCTGAGGTGGGAAGAGGAGCTGTGAGGTGACAGTGTGGGGCTGGGGGTATGAGGGAAGGATGGGGGTCCTGGGGGGTAGTGTGGGGTTTGTGGAGCAGAAGGGTGGGGGCACCCTGAGGTCCTGGGGGGGACTGTGGGGTGGGTAGGGGGTCCTCTGGGGTGAGAGGCTTTAAAGGTCCTGAGGGACCTGTGGGGCAGGTGGGGGCTGTGAGGGGAGGCTGTGGTGCCTGTGAGGGGGAGCTGAGGGGCCTGTGTAGGGCTGGGGTCATGTGAGTGGTCCCATGGGATGGGGGAAGTTTTGGGGGGCCTGGGGGGAGAAGCAGGACAGGCTCCGAGGGGTCTGTGAGAGGCTGTTGAGGGAAGGGGAGAATATGGGTCTGGGAAGATCAGAGCAGGTTTGGGCATCCGGAGGGCTTGGTTTGTGGGCCCAGGTGGTTTGGCTTGGAGTCCAGGATAGGCTTGGTTTGGGGGTGCAAGGGTTTGGTTTGGGGGTGCAGGGGCTTGGTTTGGGGTCCAGGATAGGCTTGGTTTGGGGGTGCAGGGGTTTGGTTTGGGCATCCAGGGAAGCTTAGTTTGGAATCCAGGGGGCTGCCAGGGCACAGATCAGGATTAACAGGGTCCCTGAATCTCAGTGCCCACCATAGCAGAGCCCAGGGTAACCCATCCCTGTCCTAAATCCGTCGCTGCCCTAAACGCCCGTTCCCTGGCAGGGAGGCCGACATGCCAATCGACGTGGAGACAGTGACGCCCACCCCGGTGCCCCTGTACGACAACCAGAAGGCCCGGAGTGTGATGAATGAATGCGAGAGGCACGTCATGTTCGCACGCACCGATGCTGATGCACCTCCACCCCCTGATGACTGGGAGGAGCACGTCAACAGGTACCCAGGGACAGCAGGGACAGGGAATTCTGGCACTCTCTGGAGTGCTGGGAGGGTTTTGGTGAGACTGGACACACAGAGATGTTACTGAACTGAGCTGTGTTCAAGGAAGGTGGATTTTTGTGTTCAAACTCATCTGGCTGCTGTAAAATCTGGGTGTGATGGTGGGGGGTGGCCCAGCTGGTGAACCTCTCCCACATGGCATCACAGAATCACTAAGGCTGGAAAAGACCTCTAAGGTCATTGAGTCCAACCTGTGCCCAATTCCCACCTTGTCACCCAGCCCAGAGCACTGAGTGCCATGTCCAGTTGTTCCTTGGACGCCTCTGGGGATGGGGACTCCACCACCTCCCTGGGCAGCTGCTTCCAATGCCTGACCACCCTTTCTGTTAAGAAATTCCTCCAGATGTCCATCCTATGAATCCATCTCATGTATTCAGGGGAGGTTGGAACAGTGAGTCATAGAGTGATGGAACAGCTCCAAAGACTCATTTGGGTTGGAAAGCCAAATTTTTAAGGTCATTGAGTCCATCCATTCCACAACACTGCCAAGGCCACTACAAACCCGTGTCCCCAAGTGCCACATCCACAGGGATGTTAAATCCCCCTAGGGGTGTGGACTCCACCCCTGTGCCAGGGCTGAATGGCCTGTTCCATGAAGGAATTTCCCCAGTATCCAACCTGACCCTCCCCTAGCACAGCTTGAGGCCGTTTCCTCTCATCCTGTCCCTTGTTCCCTGGGAGTAGAGCCCAACCCCCCCCCCGACTTCACCCTCCTGTCAGGGAGTTGCAGAGAACAAGAAGGTCCCCCCTGAGCCTCCTTTTCTCCAGGTGGAGCCTCCCCAGCTCCTTCAGCCCCTTCCCCACTCCATTCCCTTCTCTGGACACACTCCAGCCCCTCAATGTGTGTAATGAGGTGAAGGCCCAGAACTGTCCCCAGGATTGGAGGAGCCTCAGCAATGCCCAGCACAGGCAGGGATCTGGGGAGTCATTGGATTACACGTAGATCCTCAGTTCAGCCGTGTTCTAATGTCAAAGAAAATGAGGATGTGCATAAATTCCACCCTGTGGAACCCTCCAGCCCACAGTGTTAACATTATGAGGAATTTGATTGTTTTATGGACAGCAGCTCTCAGGCCCCAGGCGTGTGCGTGACAGCTCCTGTGTGTCTCTCCCCACAGGACAGGGTGGACCATGGCCCAGAACAAGCTATTTAACAAGATCCACAAAGCACTGCAGTCGGACAGATTGGCTCGCCTGGCCAATGAGGGGGTAAGAGTCGTTATCTGTCCTTCTCAGCAAAGCCAGGATGGAAGTGTTGGCCTTTGGATCATGTAGCCTCAAGGAACAGGCAGCTCTGGGCTTCTTTGAGCCATGATTTTTGTGGAATCGTAGAATATCCTGAGTTGGGAGGGACCCACAAGGATCTTTGATCCAACTCCTGGCCCTGCACAGACACCTCAGCAATCCCACCCTGGCCCTGAGAGCGTTGTCTAAACACTCCTTCGGATCTGGCAGCCTTGGGGCTGTGACCACTGCCCTGGGGAGCCTCTTCAGTGCCCACCCGCCCTCTGGGGGAAGAACCTTGTCCTAATATCCAACCTAAGCCTCCCCTGAAACAGCTCTAGCACGTTCCCTCATGTCCTGTCACTGGTCACAGAGAGCAGAGATAAGGGCTGCCCCTCAGGAGGAAGTTTTGGCTTTCTGTGAGGGCTCCCCTCAGCCTCCACTTGCCTTCCAAGGACAGGTTTAGTCCTCACGGCCAGATATTGGGCTTTGCTTCCAGGGGTCCTAGGGCTGCCCAAGCCAACACTTCCCTATGGATCAGGATGCATGTGACATGCTTGATTTTGATAACTGTTCCTTTTGGATTTTCTGGTCTCCAGGCTTGCAATGAGCCTGTTCTGAGGAGGATAGCGGTGGATAAATGTGCCCGGAGGGTGCGCCAGGCCCTGGCCAGTGTGAACTGGGACACCAAACTTATCCAGTGGCTCCACACGACACTGGTGGAGACCCTCAGCCTGCCCGTGCTGGCAGCATACCTGGATGCTCTGCAGACCCTGAAAGGAAAGGTGATAAAAAGCAGTGGGAGACTTGGCTGTCATGGATGACCTTCTCCCTTTATCCAGCTCGCAGATGGAATTGTTATCCCTTGTTTTGTGTGTGTTTTCTCAGTCCCTCCTGGCCTCTGGTTTCAGATCCCCACGCTGATCGACAGGATGCTGCTCTCCTCCACAGCCAAGACAGGAGCAGCTGGGGCTGAGGCTCTGTCCCTGCTGCTCAAGAGGCCTTGGGACCCAGCAGTGGGTGTCCTGTCCCATAATAAACCAGTAAGTGCCTCTGGGGGCTTGTGGGGAGCGAGAGGTCCCACATCAACTTTATTCTTCCTCTTCCTTCTACCTCTGTCTTCTCTGCTCTTTCCCCCACATTAGACTTGCTCAGTGATGGGGAGTCCTTCTGTTGGGCATATTCCCCCTGGGCTATCCCAAGGGAGCTGTGGCTTGGGAAATTCATACTCCTCTTCTCTTCTTTCCACCTCTGTCTTCTCCCTGGGCTCTTTTCCCATGTTTTTGACTTTCTCAATGACAAGGAGTCCTCCTGTTGGGCACATTCGCCCTGGACTGTCCCAAACTTTGGCTTGGGAAAACAATCACTTAACGAGCTGTGCAAGGTCCCTCCTGCTTCCCTATGCAGGCCAGGCAGGCAGTGAGGTCCCTCCAGAGAAGTTGCTCTCCCTGACAGGTCTCTTGTTGAACTTTGCAGAGCAAGTTGCCTGGTTCCCCTCTCATCCTCATCGCTTCCTCTGGCCCTGCCAACTCCATGTTCCCCGCTTCCCGACGGCACCGCTTCTGGCAGTCACAGCTCTCCTGCCTGGGAAAGGTGTGTGGGCTTGGCTCTGGGGGAAGGACAGAGCTGCTTCCGGAAGCCTTTGGTGCACCAAAATCCTTGGAAAGCAGAGACTGACACTTGCCAGCCTCAGGGTTTGCCATTGAAGACTGCACAGGGGTGGATTTTCCCAAACCCAATGTGTTTGGGGTTTTTTGATACTGTTATTAAGGATTGATGAGGGTTCTGATAGGAAGGGGTTGGAGAAGGGAGACTGGAAGTCGTGTTAGTCCTCTTGGCTATGGAGCTGCTCACTTATCTCCTAATGAGTGTGTTTGATACACTGGAGCGAGGGGAGGTGTTTTCTGGTGGGAATCCATGGGGAGTTCTCCATTTACTGTGGTTTTAGTAGCTAGAAATGAATCCTAGGGTAAAGAAGGAGAGAAAGCATGAGTTCATGTGTAAAATGGGCTCCATTCTGTGCTAATTGTTGTCGGCACCTGTTGTCCTCAGTAAGGCCTTGGTTAATTCCTGATTTTCCCTCTCCACTGGCAGGTGATTCCCATTGCCACCTCCCTGCTGAACAATGGCAGTGGGGTAGGAGTGCTGCAGTGTCTGGAGCACATGATTGGGGCTGTGAGGGGCAAAGTGGCAGAGGTGAGGGAGAGGTAACGGGTTTATAAGGGAGCCTTTGTGCTCCCATTGACCTTACTCCCATTCCTGGAGGTGCTGTGCTACCCCAGGACATCATCCCATTGTCTGTCCTGCTTCTGCATCCCTGTGTTTTTGTCTCCTGTAGATTCACAACCACTTCTCTCACAAGCAGATCATCCTGATCGGGTGGAACACGGGTGCCTTGGTGGCCTGTCACGTGAGTACCTGATTCCTTTACTTCATCAAGGAAGCACAAGAAGGATATGGATCTGTTGAGCAGGTCCAGAGGAGGCTGCAGAGATGCTCCAAGGGATGGATCCCCTCTGCTCTGGAGCCAGACTGGGAGAGCTGGGGCTGTTCACCTGGAGAAGACCTCTCCAGGGAGACCTGAGAGCCCCTTCCAGTGCCTTAAAGGGCTCCAAGAGAGGTGGAGAGGGACTTGGGACAAGGGATGGAGGGACGAGACAAGGCGGAATGGCTTCCCACTGCCAGAGGGCTGGATTAGATGGGATATTGGGAAGGAATTCCTCCCTGTGAGGGTGGTGAGGAGCTGAGATGGAATTCCCAGAGAAGCTGTGGCTGCCCCATCCCTGGAAGTATTCAAGGCCAGGTTGGACCGGGCTTGGAGCAACCTGGTCTAGTGGAAAGTGTCCCTGCCCATGGCAGAGTTGGGACTGGATGGCCTTTAAGGCTCCTCCCACCCAAATCCTTCCAGGGTTCTGTGATTCTCCCAGAGCCCACTTGGCAGCCTCAATTCAGAGATGGATTTGAGAGACTGTTACACTTAATGGGTTCTCCTTGTCCCTTTCCTCTTTCCGTGGCCTGCTTTTGACCAGTCTGTGATTGTGAGCCGTTAGCAACTTGAGTCATTTAACATTTTCTAATCACTCTTTTAATCTCCAAAGCCAAGTGTAGCTATGGAAGGTGTTTCTGTGCCTGGCACAGCAGCTTTTGCTCCTGGGATGCTCTGTGCTGTGAGAATGCTGAGTGCTGCTCTTTCTGCCCAGGTTTCAGTGATGGAATATGTCACTGCCGTTGTGTGCCTTGGATTCCCACTGCTCACCGTGGATGGCCCCAGAGGGGTAAGGACCAGGTGGAGCTGTTGAAAGAACTCCGCTTTTCTTTAAACCTCCCTACATTATTTCATGGAATCAGGCTTGGAAGTCCAGTGAAATTGGCATCTTTTTTGAGGAATGTCTGTGTGATTTGTCTTTGAAGGAGGTGTTGCATTTAGAGTAGGGACTGTTGCATTCCTGGTGGGATTCTTGGTGCAAAAGCAGGTGTGAGAGGTGCTATCTGTGATTGTCTCGGCTGTGACCTGTTTTTGCAGCTCCTTGCTGGACGTGTAGATCCCTCGTTAACCGTGCCCTGGGTCCCTCATTAACTGTATCATTTGGCACCAGAGCTGGTTTATTCCTTTATGAGCTGAGCAGTGTGTGACTGGTTTGGGAATAATTAGAGCTGTGCTAATGCAGTGGCTAATTCCGAGGGTGTTGGAAATCCATCTGGGAGGTGTTTGCTGGAGCGGTTTTCATCTGGACTCAGTACAGCTGTCAATCCCATCGGGATTAACCCCAAGTGCTTCTTCAGGTGTTCAGCTCCAAAGATTCTTCATCCAGGCTCAGCCCTTCCAGATTGCAATTCCCTGTACTCTTGCAGGATGTTGATGACCCCCTCCTGGAGATGAAGACCCCCGTCCTCTTTGTCATTGGGCAGAATTCCCTGCAGTGCAACATCGAAGCCATGGAGGATTTCCGGGAGAAAATCCGGGCAGACAACAGCATGGTGGTGGTGGGGGGAGCAGATGACAACCTCAGGTAACGCCCTGTCAGCTGGATACTCTCTTTTCCCAGGAATTCTGGGCAGCATCTGGGTGTGCTGTGTAAATAAACCCCAGATTTGGTACTGAAACTAAATGGGAATGGCATGAAAATGCTCCATACTTGAGTGAGTTTGGAATAATTGCACTAAAAAGCTGAGCCAGTTGTGCATGGGAATGGGGTTGCCTGATCTAGAGCTGGGCCCAGCAGCACAGATCAAGTTTTAGAGCATCATATGAATCAGAAATCTCTAGTGGGAAAAATCAGTAAAGGAGAGGAAAGAAAGAAACATAAAATTCTGACTCTGGGTCTGGAGAAATAGCTCTCAAGTGTCAGATTTGCTTTGGAAAATGCTTTGGGGTGCTGGATATTTTTCCTCAAAGTTTGTCTTGGCACTTCTGAGGGATCAGTCTCATCCTTCCAGTAGTTGGTGCTCTTGGGTTGTGACATGAAGGCTCTTACTCAGGCCTTACTCGGTATGTAACTGGGTAAGGGACCCACCTTGTGTCACTTGAATCCTTCTCTCAGATGAAGATGTTGTGAGCATGGAAGTGGAAAACCAAACATGTTGATTTCCATCTGTTTTTATTTCCCAGGATAAGCAAAGCCAAAAAGAAGTCAGAAGGCCTGACCCAGAGCATGGTGGACAGGTGCATCCAGGTAACCATGGGGATCTTCCCTTCACAGCTCCAAAAAAAGGGGTAATCCCTGCTGAAATGTCTCAATGCCCAAAGGTTCCAGCCAGGATTGGTTGGATTGAAGGGAATCTGTCTCCTGAGGGGAATTTGGAAGTGGCTGTTTCAGTAGAGACGTGAGATTCCTGGTGGTGCACATTAGAGATTCTTGGTGGTGCACCTTAAACGAGGAGCAGTTTCCTAAGTCTCTCAGGGGACACAGGCGGTATTTTTGGGATATTTTTGGGAAGTTTGAAGAAACTATCATGTTTCTCTCCCAGGTGTCCGAAATCAGTGGGGTGTGAGTTTTAATGAGAAAGCCAAAGTCTGTCTGTGAGGTTTTAGATATTCTCCCTGTGGAATATTAGACCTCCAGAGCCTTATCCATTTGTCCCTTTGGGAATCTCATTCTTTGATTTGTCTGTGAGTTTATAGGGAATCTTCTTGCAGGATATTAAACCTCTAGAGCCTTATCCATTGGTCTCTTCAGGAGTCTCATTCTTGGGTCTGTCTGTGAGGTTTTAGGGATTCTTCCTGTGGAATATCAAACCTACAGAGCCTTATCCATTTATCTTTTTGGGAATCTTATTGCTCCTTTGCTTCAAACTGTGAAGATCCATTGTTAGAGACCTGCCCACCTCTTAATCCAGTTATTTATTCCCTCCTCCCTAGGATGAGATAGCCGACTTCCTGACTGGAGTGCTGACCCGAGCCGAGAGCCACTCGGGCTCCGATCCCCGGGACCTGGATGCTGAGAAGAAGAAAAAGCCCCGTGACTCCACCAGGAGGGATCTGTCCTTTGACTTGCCAGAAAGGAACAGCAGACCTACCTCCCCTGCAGCCAAAGTGCCAGCCTCGCCCTCAGGATCAGAGGTGGGAGCTTTTCCCAGGGTAATTCCAGCTGGGAAAGGCTGAGGTTGTGTAAAGAGGTACCTCTGTGCCACTGAAATATGTGGTGAGAGCTGTGATTAGTATTGAAGATGGAGGGAAGAGGATATGGAGGAGTGATGGCCTCAAGTTGTGCCAGGGGAGGGTTAGATTGGATATTAGGAAAAAGTTTTCATGGAAGGGGTTGTAAAGCATTGGAAGAGGCTGCCCAGGGCAGTGGTGGAGTGACCATCCCTGGAAGTGTTCAAAAAACACATGGTTGTGGCACTTGAGGATGTGTTTAGTGGTGACTGTGGTGGTGGGTTATGGTTGGACTTGATCCTAAAGGTCTTTTCCAGACTTAACAATTCCATTGTTCCAATGGCTTGTGGTGAGACAAATGAACCTTCAGAGATAGGTGTGCTCCAGCTGAAGGATTCCTGACACTCAGGGTTAAGACTGACTTGGGGAAATGTTGGGATAAGAGGTGTCCCTCTCTTCCAGCAGGACTTATCCAGCGTCTCCAGCAGCCCCACTTCCAGCCCTAAGACCAAAGTGGCCACCGTGTCCCTCCAGAAGCCCCCCCCGGTGGGCACCACACAGCTCCTCAAGAGGCAAGTGCCGAGGGCAGACACAGTCCTGACACACAAGCAGGCACAAGGTAATTCCCTGCAACTTTCCCACCCTTTTAGCATCCAGATTTTTGGTCTTTCTCTGTCCTGGTGTGTGGAGGTTTTTGTCTTCCGAGTCCTGTCTTGAATTCCAAGCTCCCCGTGGCAGCTTTTTCTCCAGCTCAGTCCCTGTTGCTGCCGTCTGAAGGGATTGGAGGGTTGGAATTATGTGGGGAATGGTGTTTGTGGAGCTTGTGGAGTCTTCCTGCTGTTGGGGAGTGGGAAGGACTTTCACTTTGGCTCATCAAATCCCTCTGTAGCCTTGCTCTAATCCTTTTGGAAGTGGGAGCCCCTTGTCCAGTGTCATGAATCCTTGAAGGCTCCCTGGGAAGAGACTGAAGGTGCTCAGGAGAGACTAAAGGTGCTCAGGAGATGTTTGAGGCTGTTGAATTGAGACTGAAACTGTGGGATTTGGGGAATTATAGAGTGATCTTGCAGTAAATGGCTGTGGAAAACCTGCTCTGAATAAGAACCCACCCTGTGGAGTTTTGTGTCCTGTTAGTGTTGATTTAAAAACTTTCTGTGCAGCTTCATTGTGGTGGTGAATGCCCAGAGTGTAGGGAATGGTTTTGTGGATGAGGATCCTCCTGGCAAATCCCTGGGCAATAGTTCTCCATCCTTCCTTCTCTCCTTATTTCTTTGCCCAGGGCAGACCTGAACAGGCTCATTGTTGTCTCCTATGTGACCTTCCACATCCTCTGAAGCCTTTTCCTAATTCAGGGATAGACTCCGGGAGGAAGCTGAAGCTTGCATTTTCCTTAATTTCTCGGACAATGGACTGAAGGATTGTATTCCTTTGTTGTTGTAGCTGAGGGAAGCAGTTTCTGGGTAGCACATGGGAGGCAGGAGGAGGGTGTGTGGGTCTTTTTGGGTCTTTGGCTGTGTCGTGGCACAATGCTGCTGCTCCTGGCTGGAGCTGCTCAGGGATGTGCTGGCTCACGTCTCCCAGCTGCTCTCAGCTCCTTGGTGCAACTGAGCCAAGCTTAGCTGTGCTCTTCCAGCCAGGCCTGCTCTTGTTTCCAGGGCCTTTTCACAGTGGCTGTGGGGCTGGAGAGGGCTCCAGGTGAGAGGTGGGATGAGGAGGAGGTGGCTGTGTCTCCGTTGTACCTGTGGCTGGATGAGTTATGTCCAGAGCTCTGTCCCTGCTCCGAGGTCTGTCTGTGGTGTCCCTGGAGATCCCTGTCCCCTCCAGAGATCCTGTGATCCTGTAATTCTCTCTGATTCATTTCAGCTCAGTTTGCTGCTTTTCTGAAACAAAACATGCTGGTGAGGAAAGCTCTTCCTCCTGGCACCTCTTCATGTCTCTTGGGTGAGTATCCCCTCACTTCCCGCTGTCTCTCTCCCTGTCTCCCTCCTCTCTGTCTCAGCTCCCTTCTTCCATCATCTTCCTCTCCCCTTGCATTGATTTGGGGATGTGGCCCAATGTGTCCCCTTGTCCCCCTGCTTTTTGCTTCCTTTTTGCTGTATTTGGAGCTGGAGCCAAGGGCCCACTTTACCTGGGAGCTGTGACTTTTCCTGAGCTCTTCCTTGTTCCCAGTGGATAAAAGCAGTGTCTGGCAGTCGGTTTGCTCTGATGGACTAAAGCTTTGTGCACGAGTATAACCCTTTTTCTTTGCTGGGGGTGAGAAGGGGACATGGACATCAACCTGAAGAGACCATGTGTGGTTGTGGTGGAGCATCCCAGACACGTGGGAGAGAAACAAGGGACAGCCAAGTGACTTGGAAGGGACACGTGGAGCAGCTTTGCTTGGCCTGAGGGAATTAGAGCAGAGAGGTCAGGGAGGGGGATGGCTTTGGGAAGCTGTGATGGATCAGGGAGAGGGGTGGCTTTGGGAATCTGTGATGGATTGGGGAGAGGGATACTGTCTGGACCAGGAGACATGTGGAAGTGAGCGCTCCGTAGTCCTGGAGTTTCTCAAGTTGAGCACAGAGGTAACTGAGTGTGTCATGCTCTGAGGGTTTGGAATCAAGGGGCGAAATCCATAGTATCTAAAGATGTGTTTTACCATCACAAATGACAGTGAATGTGTGGATCTGGGGTTAGGAGGGCAGGCAAAGTGGAAATCCAAGGATTTGGGAGGCTGTGGTGGTGTCACAGGAGTGTGTCAGTACTCCATTAGGGTGCTGAGAGTTGACATGGGTGAGAAGTTCCTCTGCCACCCCAAATGCTGCTGCCTTTAACTCTCCAACCATGGTAACAAACCCCTGAGGCAGGTATTGCCCCAAGCTGGTGGTTTGAAAGGTTTCTTTCCCTCTTGAGCCTGGTTTAGGGGTTTCTTTCTCCCTGGAGCCTTGCTTAGAGCTCTCCCCTGTGCCATGAGGGGAGGGAGCACACTTGGAGCCCTGCAGGAGAATCCCCAGCTGGTGGGAGCTGCGGAGAGCCTGGCACAAGCCTGGGGGGGTCTGTTCATAACTTCAAAAGCCAGTTAAAATCTCTGGGCTTGTTAATGCCTGAGATGTGAGGCAGGAAGGGGGGGTGGAGCTTCATGGATCCACAAAGAACAGGGTCCTCCCTGGAGTGGTGGGAACACAGAGGGACGTTGGGTCACTGCTTGTTGATGCTTTGAGGGACACTTGACACCTGTGCACGTGCCTTTCACTGTCCTGCTTGGCTG
The DNA here is from genome assembly GCF_003984885.1 of Neopelma chrysocephalum. NCBI lineage: Eukaryota > Metazoa > Chordata > Aves > Passeriformes > Pipridae > Neopelma > Neopelma chrysocephalum. The sequence goes on from NW_020938596.1 coordinate 12,650, forward strand.
GTGGCCCTTGGGGGGGCTGTGGGGCCTGCAGGCTGTGCACGGCTCCGAGGTCTCTCTGGATGCATCTGGGTCTGGATGGTGCATGTTTGGAGGTGGTCGAAGGCATGGAAGTGTTGCACGAGTGAACAGGCCTCAGGTCCAGCCATGGAGAGGAGGACAGCAAGCTTGACACTTGTCTTGGGGACCAGAGCAGCCCCAAAATGCTTGGAGTTGCCTGAAATTCCAGGATTTGACTGCAATCCTGTCCGACATTCACAGTTCTGAGGTGTGTAGGTGGTACACAGTATATAAATATATACATACACACACATATCTATATCTATTTTATACAATATATCTGCACCTGGATATTTATAAATAAAAAGGGATGTACATCTTGGCCTCTGGGCTGTGGAATACGCAACTTGGATGCCCAGGACCATCTAGATACAGGGAATTCTCAGCATTTCAGGCTGGACTGGATGATCGTGGGGGATGCTGGATGGGCAAGATGTGGCAGCTCATGGCCATGTCTTGTTCCTGAGCTGTTGTGGGTCCCCTGTGCTTTTTCACAGGCTTTGGCCCTGGGAAGTTTGTGCTTTAGGGAGGATGGAATGGATGTTACACATCAAGGATGCGACAGCAAAATGACACATTGGTGTGGAAGAGAACTCTCAACATGTGGGTTTTCTCCCCAAGTACCAGTGTGGGGCTTTGAGGAGCTTGGCTTTGCTGCAGCACCTTTTCTGCTTTGCTTGGTGCCTCCCAAAAACCTGCCCAGCTCCAGGAAGAATAATAGGTGTGCAAATCCCTTGGCTGTGTTGGAGGAGCAGGTAGGCTGAGCTCTGATCCTGCACCATCTCTGCAAGTCTCCACCTTGATCCCCTCACCTGGAAATTAGGGATGTTGGAGGGGCCTGATGCCAGGATTTGGATGTGCCACACTTTGAAATGAAAAGTGTTGATGTGGAGGTGTGGTATCACTGTCCACATCCATTTCCCTTCTCTGCAGAGGCAAGACAGATGTTACATCCCATCCTGCCCTAGCCTGTGAGTAGCTTAAGCCAAATCCTGGCCTTAACTCAGCACAGGACAGGCAGGAGCCAGCTGAGGTGGAAAGGAAGGCGTGTTCCTGGTGCATGGGAGTGGGCAAAGCTGGCATGGAGGGAGCTGAGGAAGTGTGTGCATGGGCATGTGTCCCTCCTGTGCCCAGAGGAGCAGCGCTGACCTCGAGGTGCTCAAACAGCTCCTTCTGTGTCCCCCAGTTCCGGTGCCAGAGCCCTCGGAAGGGGCTGAGAAAGATGGTGTGCGTTTGCAGCTGAAGAGGCACCAGCCCCCCAGCCCGACCCAGTGCTCCAAATCCTCCAAACGAGCCAAAATCAAGGTGACCATTGTCTCCCACGGGGATGCTGCTGCCATGGGCACCGGAGCTGCCCTCACCACCCAGGCAGAAAGTGAGTTGTGGCTGCACAGCTGCTTCTTAACCCAAAAACAGGGCCCTGGCTGTGCCCAGACCTGCCCTGAGGGGAACCTGCAGGGAGGGGAGGGAGCTGTGATTTATTGACCTATTGCTGCTATTTTTGGAGGAGTTTGCTGCAGAAAAGGTGGTGGCTAGATGTGTGAGTGGCTTGGGGGCAGCTGAGGGAGTGTGACCTGTTGGGGCTTGGCAGGAGCCTGTTTTCCATAGCGGTTGGAATTGCACATTCCAGCAGAATGCTTGGCTGCAGCCTGGAGCTGGGAGGTGAATTTTACACCTTCCTATGGTCTTACACCTTCATCTGGTTTTACACTTTCCTCTGGTCTTACTCCCTCCTTCCTCTGAGTGTGGAGCTGCTGCTGGAAGCAGGATGCTGGTCCTGCTGGACCCCTTGCTCCACGTAGGTCGGGTGCATCTCTGGTTCCGCTCCTCCCACCTGGAATATGCTCCTGCTTTAGGGATGGCAACCATATTCCTCCCTGTGGAAGACCTTTGTGTGTTCAGGCACTTCAGCCCCGTGGGGCCTGGAGTCTGGCACAGCACACAGTTGACGGACATATAAAAATTCCAGCTTTCCTACCTCTGCATCTGGGAAGACCCACCACAATACATCCTGTATCCAAGGAGAGGTGATGTGCTCCATCTTCTTCCCCTTGAGCCTTTGGAAGAGAGGCCAAAAGCTTTGGCTGCTGTTCCCTGTGACCCTGAAGGATGTTGTCTTGTCTGGAGTGTGTGTTTTCCTCCTGCCAGAGCTCCAGATCCATAAGGTTATGGACTGAAAGTGGCTCCGTTCTGCTCAGAAATTAGAGCTTTTCCAAGCTGAGAAATAATTCTGCTCCTTTCCAAGCACCTCTTTGCTAATTTAACAGTTGTTTTAAACTGTGAAAGTACCTAAATCCACATTGTTTTGGAAGGTTACAGTTGATCTTCGGGCAGCTTTGAAAATCTCTGCTTTCTGGAGGTTTTTTTTATTTTATTTTATTTAATTTTCCAAACTTTACTTCTTTTCACAGAAAGGAAATGAATTACAGAAGTAAAACATGAACCAAACCAAGAATTCCCTCTTACCCGGTGTGAGCAGGAGGAAAGCACAAGACAAACACAGTTGTATCCCAAAAAACACCGCAATAAACAAATCTCGTGACTCGTCGCATCCCTGTGTATTTTGTAAAGTGTCTTTAATTAAAGAATCCTTACAAAATCCATCAGCCAGATCCCAAAAATCCATTGAGGTGGTTCAACTGTGCCATGATGAACTTAGGAGGTGATTAGTGGAGACAATGTTTAGGAGAGAGATTTGGATTTGGTGTCAAGGGGCTGAGATTCCCGAGACTCTGGAAGCTGATTCCTTTAATCTTGGCTGTCATTCCACAGCAGTTTTGATTGGACTTTGTTCTTTGGGATGTGTGTTTTTCCTGGAGAAGATGTTCTGGGAGCAAGATGAGCCCATGGCCGTGCCTGTGGGTACTTGTGTGAGAGGGGGATCCCTAAAAATTCCCTAAAGCCCCGTAGAGGAGGGAAAATGAGGATTGTCCTTTTTCTCTTGCAGTTGTCTCCGGAAAGCCAGTGCCCGTGGCCATGTCTGGAGCAAAGGAGCTCTCAGGGCTGCTCTCCACCCCCAGGTGAGTGGGAATTTGGGATTTATGAGCTGTGGGTCTCTTCGACAGGAAACACCACAACAGGGGCACTCCTGCATATGGAGCTTTCTGGTTTCTTGCTTCTCACTGGAATGTTCTGCCATGTGGGAGGAGGCTTTTGGGCTCCTGAAAACTCATTGTCACCTGGGAGTCGAGCCTGTGAATGGCAGAAATGGGCAGAAGTAGAAGGTATTGTGGCTGTTGGGTTATGTTTTATGTAGTTCCCCAAATTCAGGTTATCTTCCTTTTGAATGACTGGTGACTTTGGCAGAAATTCAGTGTTTAATCCTTCCCTTCATTCTCTTTTACAGTCAAACTTTTATTTTCCCAAAGACAGGGAAAAGCCTCAAAGTGACTCATGAAGGTCATTAACTGCCAATAGGGATTTCTGTTGGGGGATGAATCTCATGTTGATGCCTGTTTTCCCTTCTAATTCAAACCCAAGCTGTGGGAAACCAGACTCTGATTGATCTTGTTGCCCAGGGAGACTGTGGATTCCCCATCCCTGGAAGTGTCCAAGACCAGGTTGGACAGGGCTTGGAGCAACCTGGCCTGGTGGAAGGTGTCCCTGGGTGGAACTGGATTTGAGGTCCCTTCCAACCCAAACTGTTTTGAGATTCTGTGATCTGGGAGAGGAGAAGAGTTGTTTTAAATAGAAAGTAGGTTTTAAACAGCAAGAGTGTTGCTTTGGGGTCAACAACTTTTGTGTAGGGTGACTCAGAGAGATGCACGCTTGTAACAAGCCCTTCCAGTTTGGAAATCCATGGATTTTGCCACAGGTGCTCCTGCAGTGGAACAGGGAAACTTCCCTTGGACTTGATGATCTTAAAGGCCTTTTACAACCTTAACAATTCCATGATTTTCTTGCTTTGGGTTTTTGTAGCTCAACTCCCTTCCTTCAGGAGTCCTGCTGGTTGTTTGGGTTGGTGCCATCTGTGTCCCTGTGCGGTTTGTCACTGACTGGAGCCTCTTTCTTCTCTTTTAGGCTGAGTTCAGCAGCAGAGGCCTCACTAAGCCCTGCTCCAGCTGGAATTCCCAGTAGCACAGCTCCCAGTGCATTCCATGCCCTGCAGAGCAGGCTGGTGGCCAGCAGCACCCACAGCCTGCAGGCCCAGCCAGCCAGTGCCCTCCAAGGTATCCACCTCCCCATGTCTGTCCTGGGAAGGTAAAAGGTAAACCAGGTTAAAAATCACTCAGTGGAGGCTCTTCCTTGCATTCCCTGGTTGCTTTGGGTCTGGTTGAGGCAGGATTTGTAGGGATTTGCTGTGGAAGATGCAGTGGGATGCATCAGCAGACCTGATAATTGTGTCACTTGTGTGTAATGATGCCTTGAAACACCAAACCCGACCTCTTCTTGCATCTTGAGTTTCACAGGTGACCCCATTTGTAGCTGCAGCGGTGGAATGAAGCTGTGCTAGGGGGATTTAAGTGGGATATTGGGAAAAGGTTCTTTCCCCAGAGGGCGGTTGGGCACTGAACAGGCTCCCCAGAGTTTGGTCGTGGCCCCAAGGCTGGCAGAGCTCAAGGAGTGTTGGGACAACACTCTGGGGGACACGGTGGGATTGTTGGGGTGTCTGTGCAGGGCCAGGAGTTGGATCCGTGATCCTTGTGGATCAATCCAACTCAGGATATTCCATGATTCTATGAAACGTGTGGCACTATATGTGTAGAGCAGCTTGGAGGATTCCCGCCAACCTTGGGTTGGCTCATTAAAGAGCAGGTTTCCAGCCACGGGACACACCTGGAATTTCATGCTGCTGAATTCTCCAAGCCTGATTTGATTCTTTTCCTGGATTTTTTTTTTTTTAGGAGCAGCATCTGCCAGCAGCCTGCTCCAAGGGCTGAGCTTCAGCCTGCAGGACATTGGGACCAAGGCATCCACTCTCCCTGCCAGCATGGCTGCTACTGGGCCACCTGTGCAGGTATCCACTGGGGATCCCACAGGGAAGCTGTGTGCAGGCTGGAGTTAGAGGGAACTTGGACAAGGCCCTGTTTGCTCTGGGACCAGGAGAGATGAGGAGGGGAGGCTCAGTGACAGGTCTAGGGAAGGGGTCTGTGGGAAGGTGTTTCTAGGCAGCCTTCTAGAAAATGCTGAGTTGGAGAATGGATTTAGAGGAATCAGGGATAATTCTCCTGGATATTCTGGGAAAACACACACCTGTGACCTCTCACTGCACTGCTCATCCCTTCAGTGTGAGGTGATTTCATGCGTGGCTTCATTTGGAGTGGGCTCAGTTTCTCCCAGTCATAGTATCAAGCTGAAATGAGATGTGCAAACTGGAAGGGACAAGTTTACTGGCATTTAGACCCGCGTGTGACCAAGAAAAAAGTGGGGAAACCATGACCTCTAACACCTCTGGCTTCTGTGGGAGGGAGAGGCTGTGCCACTGCCTCATCCTCTTTCCTTCCAGGTGCTCAGTGCTGCTGCTTGTCCTTGCAGAGCTCAGCTGTGAAGGCTCCCACAGCCCTGCAGAGCCTCAGTGCCATCACCACAGACACGGGCACCATCGTCCGCACCATCCCTGTGCCCACCTCCCTGGCCCTGGGGGCCTCAGCCAGCGGGAAGCCCTCAGCCATCCACCAGCTGCTGACCAATGGGGGGCTGGCCAAGCTGGCCAGCAGCCTGCCAGGGCTGGCCCAGATCTCCAACCAGGCAGCAGGTGAGGGACATGGGGGCAGGGAGGCATCTGGAACACCCCTGAGAGTGAGGAAGAAGGAAGGACTGGGCTGGAACACCCCAACACCCTGAGAGTGAGGGATAAGGAGGCAGGGAGGTGCCTGGAGCACCCTGAGGGTGAGGGAGAAGGGGGGCTGGAAGGTGATCCAGGTGCCTGGAGCACCCTGAGACCAGCATTCCCAAACCTTTTTCCTTATGGACAACCACATGTGCTGGCAGTTTCCAAGCAGCCGCCTCTGATGAAAAGGCTTCTGGTGCCCCCAAGCTGCTGATTGCGGCTTCCACAATCCCTCTGTCTCAGGGACATCTCCCATGTGTGTTTTCCAGGCCTGAAGGCGCCCACAACCATCACTGTGACCCTGCGAGGGCAGCCCGGCCGTGTGAGCACCCTGAGCCAGGCGGCCATGGGGATGATCCAGCCCCAGCTGGAGGAGCAGCCCATGCAGACACAGGGCCCTCAGGTAATCTGGGACACCTTTTGCCACAGAGTGTGTCCATCACTGCTCACTTGAGCTGTTTCTGACTGTCACAGTCCAAGGGCAGGTGTGGCTGTGGTGGGGAAAGTGTTCTTGGTCACATCTCTTGGGTGTGATGAGTTGGCGGTTTGCTGAGGTGGTTGAGAAGATCCAAGTCATCATCATGTCTGTGTCAGGGTTGATTGTGCTTGATATCACAGAATCATGAACTGGTTTGGGTTGCAAGGGACCTTAAAACTCATCCCATTCCACCCCCTGCCATGGGCAGGGACATCTTCCACTAGACCAGGTTGCTCCAAGCCCAGTCCAACCTGGTCTTGGACACTTTCAGGGATCCAGGGGCAGCCACAGCTTCTCTCAGAATTCCATCCTGCCCCCTCCCCACCCTCACAGGGAAGAATTCCTTCCCAATATCCCATTTAACCCTGCCCACTGACAATTGGAAGCTATTCCGCCTTGCCCTATCCCAAGTCCCTCTCCAGCTCTTGGAGCCCCTTAAGGCACTGGAAAGAGCTCCAAGGTTTTCGTGGGGCAACCTGTGCCAGGGCCTCCCCACTCTCCCAGGTAACAATTCCCAATATCCCATCTAAACCTTCCCACACTAATACTGCACCAAGGGAATCTCCAGCTAGACTTGGAAAACTGCCATCAGCATGTTACTGAATCCCCAGGTAAAAATTACCCTTCAGGTGAAGCCTTTGGATGGAAGTTGGGTGAGTACAAAGAGCAGCAGCCAGGAGAAGTGATGGAACTTGACACAGATTGACTCCAGGGTGAGTGGTTTAGGGAAGGGTTAATTTTTTATGTGGTGCCACTTGAAAGTGGATATTTGATCCTGAGCTGTGACTTTTCCCTACAATGCTGAGCTTGTGTGTTCAAGGCAGGGCTTAATTGTGTGGCTGGTGCAAGAGTTGCTTCAAAAGCAAACTGAAAGCTGCCTTTTACAGGAAATGGGGTGAGCTGTGTGTTTTTGTAACTAATTATAGCCCTTGACATCAGCTCCCTGTCCCTTTGGCGCAGAGGGTTACGTAATCCAGGGCTTCCTGGAACAGACTGGATTTACAAAAGGCTTTGGGGGATAATGCTGAGGGCTTAAACTCTTGTGTTTTCAGCAGTAGCCAGAGCTGTTGTTGGTTGTTCCCTTTGAAATTCCAGCTGGGCCTTTGCAGAAAGCTAGAAGCCCAAACTTGGATTTCAACTGGGTGTGGGTTTCAACTGTGCCTGGAGCATCTGAGCTGCTCTTTGAGGGGGTAGCTTTCCTTCCTCCTAGGCATCAAACAGGAGGTGGGAGATTCAGGAATATCCCTGTGGATTTTGGTGCAAATGCTTCCTGTGAGAGCAGAAACGAGAGTGTTTTATGTGGCTTTACACTGAAAATACAGGTTAAAACTTCAGCTTCTCTTTTCAAGAAACTGCTCTGTGGGGCTTTAAGGGTTGGGTGGGTTTCCTCTGGCACTGTGGTGACATCCTGGGAGCAAGCTTCAGGGACTGAGCTTGGATCACAGTTCTGTTTTCTGCCAAGATTTACACAGCCAAGTCTGGAGCTGCAAATCTGGGCTGAGTTTTGGGATCTCCTGCAGAGGGCATGAGGAGAGATGATTTCAGCCCTTGTAAGCAGGTGGGAATACCTTTCTTATCCTGAAGTCTCACCCTTTCAGCTCCTGGGGGGAGGAATATTAATTACAGCTAAGGGAACACCATAAAATTGCTGCACAAGGCAGGAAAATCCAGGTGTGACCTGCCTGGGCATCAGGTGATGCTGACTTGAGCTGGAGCTGTGCTGGTTGGTGGTGGAGGAGGAAATCAGATTGGATCAGAGGAATCCATCCAAAAAGGTGGATATCTGCTGGAAAAGCCACTTTGGAGTGTAAATTGTCAGCACAGCACTGGGAGGGCAGCCAGGAGAGCACAGAATGCACAGGTCAGGCACGTGAAACGGACCCAGAGGCACATGAAGAACCCCTCAGGTGAGGGAATTCCAGGTACTGGGAGCTCTCCATCTTGGGATACAAATCCCAGCTCCCCGGCTGTCCCAGTACTGGACATCTGGTGGCCCCTGGTGCTGTGGGACCAGCTGGTTCTTGTCAGTTTATCTTTTACAAGCAAGAGGGAAGAGCTGCTGATGTGGAGGATGGTATGGCTGTTCCAGTTTCTTCTGGTGTCACTGGTGTCATTGTTGGGTCTGTACCATGTGGGAATCATTCCTGAACTTCTGGTTGTTGCTTTACTACAGGAAAATCCAGACCTTGGTGATGTCCCTGACAGGGATCTGAGCAGGGAGGTTTCCTTGGGGGATCTGAGTGGTCTGGGAGTAGAGCGGTGCCAGTTTTCATTGTTGTGGTTTCCCTCCCTGGGTTGTGCCAGCGCTGGGGTTTGTTTTGGGGTCTCTCTCCAGAGAGTGGACCAGGCCAGGTCCTTCTGTTCAGTCTGGAAGAGCTGCAGGGTGCAGCATTGGGATAATCCCAGTGCTCTCCATGTCCCCATCCCGGGCTTGGCTCAGCTGCACCTCAAGACCTTGATTTTTGCTTCACATGAAGGAACATTTGCTTCATAGCCAAGATGCTTTTGGGGGGCACAATTCCCATCAGCTCCCAGGGTGAGCACCATGTCCCCCCACTGCTGATCCTCTCCCCTTCTCCACAGTGACCACCACCAGCCCCATGAAGACCCTCTACGTCATGTCAGCCGCCAGGCTCTCGGCTCTCACCAAGCCTGGGACGAGTGAGACTACTGCCGTGCCCCTCACACTGCTGGGCATCCAGCCTTCCTCCTCCTTCTCCTGCTCCTCCTCCTCCTCCACCGGTGCCCTCCCCTTTGCCACCCTGGTGCACCCCAAGGTGGGACCTGCCCTGCATAGCCCCTCCAGGATGCTCCTCCTGACCCCAGGGAAGGGTGAGAGGGCCCTGGGACACCTCAAGGAGAGGGTCAGCCTAGCCAAGAGCCACGTCCTGGGGCCCCTGGAGACCCTGGGGAGGGCTTCCCCCATGGTGGACAACGGCAGCACCATCATCCACCCCAGGGAGGCTCAAGCCAACAGACACTTAGTGCGCATCCTCAGGCTGGGCAGCTCCTCCAGCATCACCCACCAGCCATAGGGACCCCTGGGACCCACAGGAAGGCTGAGGGGTGGGAAAGGAGCAGCCCCCTGGGCACAGGGGTGATGTTTTTCTGGGTTTGTTATTGTTTAATAAAAATTTCCTTTTTTATTCTTCTGTGCTGAGTTTGTGGCCACAGCCCCTCCAGAGGCAGCTGGGGGGAACTTGTGGTGAGGGTGGATTTCTGGACTTGTAGAGAAACAGAGGGACAAAATAGGAATGGATCCAGGGAAGGATCTACACTGTGGGTCCTGGGAGCAGGGGGGCAGCTCCTCCTGTACCTCCCTTATAGAATGAGGGAATCATGAGCAGGAAGGATCATCCATCCATCTCCTGGCCCTGCACAGACACCCCAGCAATCCCACCCTGTCCCTGAGAGCATTGTCCAAACACTCCTTCAGCTCTGGCAGCCTTGGGGCTGTGACCACTGCCCTGGGGAGCCTCTACAGTGCCCAGCCACCCTCTGGGGGAAGAACTTTTTCCTGATATCCAACCTAACCCTGCCCTGACACAACTCCAGCCGTTCCAGGGTCCTGTCACAGGGAGCAGAGTCAGAGCTGCCCCCAATGAGCTCTGCCCTCAGTCTCCTCCACAGGGTTTCCCACCTCTGGATAGAAGACTCAGCTGATTCGTCCTGCTTTTGGGAATATTTATACTTCCTGAAAAAGGCTCAGCTTTGATCTGCCCTGAACCTTGACAGCCTTTACAGCTGCGTTTCCATCAGACACATTGAGCGTGAACCACCAGCTGTGATGGGACTTTTGTGGATCTCTGGGATAATCTCAACGCTCCCCATGTCCCCATTCTAGGCCGTGGCTCTGCTACACCCCAAGCCCTTGACTTTTGCTTCCCATGAAGCAACATTTGCTGGCTGAGATGCCTTTGGGGAGCACAGTTCCCATCAGATGGAGACCCATGGAGCCAGGACAGCCCATCCAAGGGCAGGAATGTGCTGAAATTTCCACTCACTTCCTCATCCTTCCCAGGGACTTGTGCAGCCTCTCACACACCAGATGACAAGGAGCGGCATTTTCAAGGATGCTGAGCTTTGCCACCATCCCAAACCCTGTTGGACCTGGTGTTCCCTTTTCCCTGGGCTTTTAGGGGAAAAAAAGGGTAAGATTTTACTTAGCCAAAAATCTGAGTTCAGCCCAGGCAAAATTTCCCACAGGAAAAGTTGTGGGTGTGGGATGAGCTCGAGCCCAAGTTTGCTGATGGATTCCATCAAACATGGAACCTTCTCTCCAAGCTGATGGTGAAAACATCTGGGATGAGCTTTGATCTTCTCTGGCATCCCCACAAACACAACAAGGGTTTGCTGTCCCTGCTGTGGTTTCAAGCACCTCAACTTTTTTCCAGGCCTGAAGCCACAGTTTCTAAGGCTGAGACGTTCTTAGGGATCTGGTATCTCCGGTGGCCACACTCCCAGGTGTGACAAGCTCTTGGTAGGACAACTGGAGCCCTGTGGCCATATCCTTGCTCCCAAACTGGGGTGTGTAAAACTTCCCATGGAGGATCCAGGAGTACTTGAGTCCATGGTGCTCTTCCCAAAGAGCCTCCAACATCATGGAGTGATCAGTGCTGCCTGGGAACAATTCCCAATTTTTGTCCCAAAACTTGGCCTTTCCATGGATGCAGCAGTGTGGTCTTTCCAAGCTGATTTCTTGCTCCTGCACCAAGCCAGAACAATCTCCAGGGCCAAGGAAGTGTCACCATCCCTCTGCCCTTCCCGCTGTCCCTGCAGATGGGGAGCAGCTGATGTGAGTGCTGTAGCTCTGACAAAGCCTTTGGATCATTTGCAGCAGCTCAACTGGAGCTCCTGGAAACAAAAAGCACCTGGAGAAAAAGCTGGAAGAAGCGTGGCTGGTTCCCACTCGGACATACGGCTGCTCCACGGAACAGCTCTGATTCCCCCAAAACTGCTGTGGAAAAGCATCTCCTTTTGGAGGGAGGTCTCAGCTCTGGGGCTCCATGTTCAGGGTGAGGATCCCCCCCAACCCTGCCCTGATCACAGAAATCCAGGACAGCCCAAACACCACCAGGTTCAGGCCATCTAGGCAGGTTTATTCCAGGCCCAGCTTCGCCAGGTCTGGAGCGTTTTCCAGGCAGACACCCAAACCCTGAAAACCCTCTGGAGCCCTGGATAGAGGCAACGATTAAACCTCCAAATTACATGGGGTGGGGGGGCCTGGGGAGTCTCCAAAAATCCAGGCAAGGAGGGATGAGAATGACTATCAACCAGCTCAGCCCCGGCAAAACACAAACCTCCAGCACTCGTTTTGCTCCCTTTTTATAGGTGTGTATATAAAATATATATAGAACTATGTGATATGTAATTAAGTCACCACCATAACAAGGTTGGATACAAACAGCTCAAGACCAAGAGTAAAGAGTAAAAATGACTCGGTCCAGATTGTCCCCTCTCAGCCCTGGAGCGGTGATGGCCCCAGCACTTCCCAGTGGGGCATCCTGGCCTCCCCCTCCTCCACAGGGAATGCTGCTGGCTGGGATGGAATTCCTACAGCTTGGTGTGGCGGTGGAAGGCTGGCACGTGCTGGGAGCCATAGGAATGGTGGCTGTGCCATGGGTAGGACTGGTGGCGCAGGGAATTCCTGTAAGAATTGGGGTAGTGCCCGGGGCCGGTGCCCAGTGGCCGGCACAGCTCCGGGGGCTGCGTGGAGCCCATCACCAAGGGGCTGGGAAAGGCCGGGATGACAAAGGGGTTGGCGGAGAGCGTGGGGGCCACAGGCACGCCCTGGGTTTTGAGGTGCTCCAGGGGGCTCCCAAAGCTTGGCGGGAAGTGCAGTGCAGCAAAGCTGGGACTGGCCACCACGGCCTTGGGCTTGGCCAGCCCGCAGTGGCCCCCCTGGGGGCTAGAGCCCATGTCCCTGCCCTCAGCCTCCCTGGGGAAGGGGGACACGGCGCCGAATTTGGGGCCAAAGGGCTCCTCGTCATCCTCTTCCTCCTCCTCATGGCCATGTCTGGCCCTGGCAGCGGGTCCAGCTCTGGGGGGCACCCAGGCCTGCACGGCGGCCCCCTGGCTCTCCCACGCTTTGCTCCGCAGGTCCTGGGGCTGCTCCGGCTCCGGGAAGGCAGGAGGCGGCTCCAAAAAATCCTTCAGGTTGGAGAAGTACCCCCAGAGTGGATGGGGGGCACTGGGCGGGAGCCCCTCGCTGCGGTAGGCGTGGAAGTAGCCGGTGAACACAGCAGGTGCCGGACCCCCATTCTCGGCCCGGGGGCACCCCTGGGTGTCTGTGCCCCTGGGGGATGCACTGGTGGAAGGTCCCACCTCATTCCTGATGCTTGGAACTGTATCCTGAGCTCCCGAGGGCTCCGGGCTGCTCTTGGGGGCCAGCCGGGGCGGATTGTGGCCAGTGGTGGCAGCGCTTGGTGCCCACCGGCCCTCGGGGCAGTGGCGTTTGTGGCAGTGCCGGGACTCAGCCTCGCTCACCTGGGCCAGCAGCTTCTTCTTGGCTAGCGGGGACATGATGGGGTGGTTCCCTTTGGAGTAGAAGCTGGAGAAAAGGCACTTGTAGGTCTCGCTATGGGTCTGGCAGGGGCTGGGACACCCCCCCGAGGGGCTGGGGGTTGGGATTGCCGAGCTGGAGCAGTGGGGTGGCATTGCTGGGATGGATCCCTTGGCCACCCGGCCCTGCTCTGGGATGTCCCGGGTGTCCTCTGTGCCAGCTGCCACCTCCGGTTTCACCTTGTCCAGAGGCATCTGCAGGCAGAGGGGGTTATTGGGAGGTGGGTGCTGCATCCTGGGATGGGCTCCTGGATCCCCCAACTTCATTCCCCCTTTTCCACTCCCTTTTTCCAACCACCCTCCACTCCCTCTTCCCAGTGATCCACATCCCTCCTTGCTCTTCCGTTAGGGATGGACACAGGGGTCCGAGGCTGTTCCCAAAACTTCCAGAGGAGCCACACACCTGCTCCCTGCCCTTCTCCTTCCTGGCCCTCTTGCTCTTGTCATCCTTGGAGCCCTTGTACTGCTTGCGGGGTTTGCTGGGGGGCAGCGGCTTGTCCTCCTCCCCCTTGAGGTGCCGCACGTAGGGAAGGACCAGCCTGTGGAGGGAGGGGAGGGGCACAGTGAGAACTGGCCCTGAGAGGGAGAGCTGAGGCCCAGGAAGGGATAGACACCCCCCAATCCCCCTTGTGTGCCCACCTCTCGTAGTGGCGCCGGGTGCAGGTGGCAGCACTGGTGCTGCCGGGGCTCCCTCCGAGCTCGTCGTACACGTTCTTCCAGAGCCGGCGCCCTGTCACCTGCACGGGGAGGGAGGGGTGAGACTGGGTGCTCAGGGGACAGCCCCGTACCCAGGGGACAGCCCAGTGTGCACATGACATTGTGGTGTGCATAGGACATCCCAGCACCCAGGGGACATCCCAATGCCCAGGAGACATCCTGACACCCGGGGACATCCTGGCACCCAGGGGACACTCCTACAGTCAGGGGACACCCCGACACCCACTGGACACCAGCACCTCCAGACACCACTTACCAGCTCATAGGCTCCCAACTTCTCCACAGCTTTGTAGATCTTCCAGAGGTTAACTGGCAATAAAGAGGAGAGGCCAAGGGTCAGGGAGACATGGGGGGTTTCCCTGTCCCCAGGGAATTTGGGGGGTCCATACTCTGCTTGAAGCCGAGGTGGGGGATCCTCTCAATGGGGGTGTGTCGGTCCTTCATGAACTTGTAGAGACTGACCAGAAAAGCCTCCTCCTCCTCCTTCTCCTCCTTCTCCTTCTCCTTCTCCCCTTCCCCCACTGGCTTCTCCCGCTCAGATCCATCCTCAGGACCCAGATCCTCCTGTGAGACACGGGATGGGGGAAATTTGGGGAAACTGAGGCTGAGCAGCAGCTCCCCCGCCCCCTGCCTGGCGATTCAAGCAGCTCTGGGCTCGTTTTTGTCACCCCGGGACGGTGGCCAAGTTGGTCAAAGCTCTGCATCCAGGCAAGAACACGAGGAACAGCTTCCAGGAAAAGAGAGGGGCAGGAATTCCTCCTCCCCCCTCCCACCGCCGCTGCCACCGCCTTTCTCAGCTAAAAATGTGCTCCGTTTGTTTGTTCTACATTTTCCGGAGTTATAAAACTTGTTGCTATTTTTGGGCAAAGCAGCTGCTTGGCTCCCAAGTCCGGCCTTTGATTCTTTTTTAGGGTTTTTTTTGTTGGTGATTCTTCTCTCAATTCATTTAAACTCTTGTGACAGATGCTGGGTTTTAACAGCTCAACTATTTTGAGGTGCTTTTTTTGGGGGGTGGAAGAAAAAGCCGCTGAGGAGAGAGGGGGATCCAGTGCCACAAAATCTAAATGCTGTTTCCTCTTCAGGAAAAAAACTAATTATAAAAAGTATTATTTATACGGGACAGCTCATTTTTCCTCTATAAAATGCCGGTTTAGGTCTGGTTTTCCCCCGCAAGGCTGGAAATTTTACCATTCTTTTCCTCATCCTCTCTTTCACTAGTGGCCAAAGTGCTGCTCGCCCTCGCTCCCCCACCAAATTTGGGAGGGTTCAGCACCCCCCTTAAAATCCCGGGGTGAACTCACGGTAGGATTGCTGGTGGTGGCTTCTTGGGAGTCTTGTTGCCCTGGTTGGTTGTTCTCCATGGAGGGGAGTCGTTGGCTTTGGGCTTAGGAGGGTCCTGAGGGGAAAAAAACGGGGTGCGGGAGTGAGAGACCCCAAACTGTTGCTTTAGGAAGGGGTCCTGAAAAGGAGGAAAAAAAGGAGGGGGAAGGGGAGGTGAGACCCCCAAATTGTTGCTGCTCCCATAAAATTAAGGGGAAATCGGGATGATTCGGGTCACGGCGTCACCCGAAATCGGCCACTCGTGGGGCCTGAAGCTGCTCGCTGACTCCCCCCCCCAATTCAGGCCTCGGTACCCCCCCAATCGTCCCCCCCGCCCACTTTTTTGGGGTAAAACCCATGGAAAAACGGCAAAAAAAAGGCGCTGCCAACCTGAGGTAAATGAGGCCCGGTTGGGGGGGGGATCCAACCCCCCTCTGACCCGCCCCTTCCCACGGGACCCCCTCGTGTCCCCGTCGCCCCCCCCCCCGCCCCCGATCGCTCACCCGCCGCGCCTGCACCACGTGACTGGGGCGCGCCCGAGGGGCGGGGCCAACACGCCCCCTCGGTCCCCATTGGGTGGGACCAACTGGCCCCCTTAGCCTATTGGGCGGTCGGGAGGAGCGGCCCCGTCCCCGGCGAGGGGAGTGATGGAACTTGTAGTCCGGAAGCGGCAGCGTCTGCGCGGCCATGGGTGGGTGTGTACATGTGTGTCCTCGTGTGCAGGGTGAACACACGTGCCCAGGCGTGTTTACACGTGCATAGAGCTGCCAACATGTGTATGAGTACAGGTGAGTGGTACATGTCTGTCCTCATATGCAGGGTGAACACACGTGGCCAGGTGTGTTTATGAGGGCATAGAAGCAACGTGTGTGCATGTGAGCACGGGCGAGCACAGGTGAGTGCAGGTGGGGGTGTGTGCAGGTGGGTACACAATGTGTGTCCCCATGTGCAGATGAGTGAACACGTGCCCAGGTGTGTTTACACGAGCACACAAGTACCAACATGCATGTGAGCACAGGTGAGTACAGGTGTGTGCAGATGAGCACATAAATGTGCAGGTGAGCTAGAAGTGAGACACACCTCTGCGTGGAGGTGATGTGTGGGTGCTGGTGGGCACCTCTGTGTGTGTGTGTGCGCGCGCGCGTGTGCAAGTACAGGTGAAGCCCACACATGTTCACACATGTCCCCCTTCTCGTGCCCCCCGTGATTCCGGCGGTTCCCGGCCGGTTCCCGGCACCGCTGACGCGATTTCCCCCCCGCCGGCGGGGACGTCGGGGGTTTGGGGACGAAAAACGGCCGATTCGGGGATGAACATCTGCTGGCGGGAACCATCTCTGACCTACTTGAGCCGGGGGGGTTATGGGGTGGAGATGACTCTAATTACTCATTAATTTGATTAAAATGACAGTTAACGGCGCTTCGGCGGCTCTTTCGCGGCGGCCAAACTCATCCCAAATCCAGCCGCACTCCGAACCCCTGCAACCCCCCGGAGCGCTTTTGGGGCTCCCTCTCCTTCCCGAAATCCCCCCATTTACCCGAACTCGTGCTGTCCAGGCCCGAATTCCCTGTTGGAGCACGGGGCTGAGCCGGGAATAGCGCGGGAGCGGAGCCAAATCGTGACGGCTAGTGAGTAATGGGGTGAAGTCATCCCTTCCCATCCCGCGGGCACCGGGAGAAGAACCTCTGACACCCGGCGCGGTGGGAGAGGCTGGAAAAGGGGCTTTGGGGCAGGTGGGGGCGGCCCCAGGTGGGGGTTAGCACAGGTTGGGGTCTCCCCGCGTAGTTGGGGCGCACCCCACTTCTATGGGGTTTGGGATTTTGGGATTCCCGGCCGAGTTCGTGGGTCCCCGCCGGGATGGGGCGAAGCGGGCAGCGGAGCGGGGTGACACGTGGCTCGTGGCGGATGCCGGAACCCCCAACCCCCTACGGGACCCCCGGTACTCACGGAGGGGCTCAGGTCGAGTGGCTCATGGAGCGGTGGGAGCCGGTATCGGGAGCGGGACGGAGCGCGGGGATGAGTCAGCCCCGCTCGGGGAAGTGGCGTGCGCGGGGCTGAGGCGGCTCCGCGCGGGCCATTGACTCTTTCCTTACCGGAACGGACGCGCTTTTTGGGGCTCTCACCCCGCGCCACCCCCTGAATGACTAGGCAGGACTTTCCAGCCCCAGGCTCCCCCCCGGAGCCACCCGGGGTTTGGGGACACGGCTGCGTCGCGGTCACTGGACGTGGACGTGGCCACTTTGGTCCCCTTCCTGGGGGGGTCCCAGCGCCGCGCGGGCGGTGGGTGACACCTCCAGGGATGTCGTCCCTTGTCCCCTCGTTGGGAACCCCAGCTGGGGCTGCTGGAGGGCACCCAGGGGTGCTCAGCCCCATTGCAGCCCCCCGAGAATCCCTCCCCCCTTTCGGCTTGTGAAAGACTCCCGAAAAATGAGAGAAAAAAAATCCCCCGGTGACTCATTTTGGGCCAAAAAGCAGAGAAAGCAGAAGCGGGGGGAAATTGGGGGAGGGGGAGTATTTGGCTCCTGTCCCCTCCTCCGGGGCCAGGAAGGGGGTGAAGGATCCGAGATGACATTAAACCCTCTCATTCCAGGAAGGCTACCGCCCTCTACATAAAAATATCAGAATTTAACAAAAATGCGTAAAATAAACAACAAAAGAAACCCTATTCGGGTTTTTATTCCCAGCTCTGGTTTTTATTTGGACAGAATGGGAGGGGGTGTGTCCAGAGATGTAGGGAGGGGGATTTGAGGGGTGTCCCTGCTTCAGTTTCCCCATGATCAGGGTCCAGCCTGCAGGGACTTTCCATCAGCTCTGGGATGGATTGGATTTTGGCAATACATTGGATTTCAGGATTACACTGGACTTCAGGAATACATCGTATTTCAGGGTCCCAAGTGGAGCTGAGCACCTCTCAGTGGGATCTAGCCCCCTCAGAGCTCCGCTCCAACAGCAGCTCCAGCGAAATCTTCTTCCCCAGGGGGATTTTAGGTTTTAATCCTGGAAGAGGTGTTGGAGGAAAAGGGGAATTGTTGGGGTTGGAAGGTGTCAGGAGTGAGAGGAGCCATCGGTGCAATGAAAGGTGTAGGGGCTCAGCCAGGGGGGAACCCTGAGCCAGCTGCCATCCCTAAAGAGGAGGAAAAGGAGAAAGAGGAAGAGGAAAAAGGAGAAGGAAGAAAAGGAAAAGGAGATGGAGGAAGAGGAGAAGGAGATGAAGGGAGAGAAAATGGAAAAGGAGAGGGAGGAGATGGAGGAAAAGGAAATGGAAAAAGAAAAGGAGGAGGAAAAAGAGGAGGATAAGAAGGAAAAGGGAAAGACAACAGAGAAGGAGATGGAGGGAAAGGAAATGGAAAAGGATGTGGAAAAGGAGAAGGAGGAATAGGAAAAGTAGAAGGAGGAAAAGGTAACTGAGAAAAGGAGAAGGGGAAAATAGCCCAAACCTGCAAGCCCAGCTGCTGGGTCTGTGCTAGATTTGGCAGCTCTGGCAAGACCAGCATCACTTTGGCTGCAGGGAGAGGGTTCCTTATCTCCAGGGCTTTGGGGCTGGAATGAATCCTTCCCCTGTGGGTTGATGCCCTTGGTGCTGGCAGGGAGCTGCAGCTCCAGCTCCAGTCTGGCATGTGGAACCTGGACCCAAACACGACCTCCAGACTGACTTCCCAGCTTGATCCTGGACCTGCCTCAGCACCAGGAACATCTCTGGTGATCTCAGCTCTTGGTTGACCCTGGTCACCATCTCCAGGCTGGTCCTGCTCCCATTGTTTGGGTACTGGAGGAGGGGTCGAGGCTGGTGATCCAACCACATGATCCCAATGACTCCTGGACCCCCTTTTTTAGGGAGCTGCCCCAACCCTTCTGCCCCCAACCCTCCTGTGTTATTTTAACCCCTTCTGGTTTGGAGACTCCTTCAAAGGCCCATCTGCACAGTGTGGAGCAATTTATTATCTTTAAACACAGTATAAAAGGTAAATCCTTTCATGGGGTGAACAGGACTGTGGGAGGAACTGGAGATAGGAGTAATAGTCCAAAAACTGAGAATAACAGACAGGGAAGGACACACAGAGGAACCTTTTGAGACAGACAGAGGAACCTTTTGGGACACACACAGAAGAGCTTGTTGCTGCAGGCACTGGTGGTTCACAGTGAAATAGAGGAACTCCACTACCCATTCCAGGAAAAGCTGAAGGATCAGAGATGGCAGGAGCCAGGAAGGCTGAGCAAGGACCATCTGTGCAGGTCCTGTGGTCAAGTGGGACATCCCTGACTTAAAAGTCTTCCTGAGGTGCAGAGACCAGTGGGATTTCTCAGCTGGGAGGAGAAACATCTGCCACTGATGAGAGTCCAGAGCTGGGACACTGAGCTCCGGCCTGGGGTTATTCCAGGGACTGCTCCACATGTGGCTCAGTTGTCTTGTGTCACCAGGACATCAGACATGTCCTCTGTGCCCTCCAGCTTCAGATTCTGGGAATACAAAGGGAAAGCTGAGTTTGACAAAGCCAGACTGTTCCCCTTGGAGTCTGAAGGCATAAAACCCCCACAGGATGAAGGTTCAGAACAACTCCAGCCCCTCCTCAGCAAGGCCAGGGCTGTTGGACTCTTCTCCAGGGAACAAGGGACAGGAGGACAAGGCCTCAAGCTGTGCCAGGGGAGGTTCAGGTTGAAATTTTTCCATGGAACAGGTTGTCAGGCATTGGAAGGGGCTGCCCAGGGAGGTGGTGGAGTCCCCATCCCTGGAGGTGTCAAAGGAACACCTCACTTGGTGGTGGCACTCAGTGCTCTGGGCTGGTTGGGATGGTGGAGATCAGTCAAAGACTGGACTCTATGATCTTGGAGGTCTTTTCCAACCTCAATAATTCTGGGATTCTATTCCATGACTGGGAACCCGGAACACTCACAACACTTGGAACAACTCTGAGGAGCCAAGCGCTGCCAGACCCAAGGACAGGGAAGGACTGAGAGCAACTGGCTGGGAATGCTGGTGTTCCCAGCCCATCAGTGTCCACTGTGGGCATGGGAAAAGTCCAGAAATCCTGATTCAGGAAGTGGCCCTGGCCCAGGTGTGCACTCACCTTCTCGTTTGCCAAGTGCAGGAGGCACATGAAGGCCAAAGGCACGGACAGGTTGGTTGCCATGGCAGCAGGAAGCCTATGGAAGGGAAGGGAGACCAGGATTAGGATGGACAGAGCACAGAGATCAGCTCCTCCCCAGGGATCTGCTTTTTTCCACTTTCCCCTTCCGCTGCTGAGCTGGATGAACCCACAGCTCCCCCAGGAAAACCTGGAGCAAGGGAAGGGCTGAGACAGACACAGAGGGGGCTGTTCTTGCCCAGACTTCACTAAAGTCTGTCCTATCTTCAGTCCAAACTGGTTTAGAGTCTCTACCTGTGCAGCAGGTCCTCTGTGATGTTGCTCAGCTTCTTCTCTCCTGCCACCACTGACGTGTCCTCTTCCTCAGCATCTTCCACCTACTCAGCAAAAATCAGAGACAAATTTTGCTCACCAAAATCCAGAGACAATCCCCTGCAAGTCACACTTGGTCTGTCTTTACCACCAACCCATGGGAACAAGAAAGGGATTGCTGATAAACCTGCACAATTCCCTCAGGACACTCTCTTCCTGAGGAATCCAGCTCCTCCTGCACTCACCTCTCCCACTGTCCCTTTCTTCTGCCCATCAGTCAACAGCTGCCACATGTTTTCCTTCAGCCTCCTCATGTCCATTTTCTTGGCAGTCTTTGCATATTGAATTTCAATTTTATTGATCTGAGGGAAGGACAGGCAGGGTAAGTGGAGATCATTGGGATCACAGGGATAACCAAGGCACGGTTCCCTTGGGAATGGCCTTTGGTGTTTAATTCCCTCCTCTTACATGAAGGATCAGCTGGGAATAAAATATCCAGCAGCAAACCCAGGAGATCCTGCACCAGGGAAAGCTGTCTCGGAATCTCTAATCCTGAGACAACTTTCAAGAAATGTTTAATTTTAAGAAATATTTAATTTTAAGAAACTGACAGAATTAGAGAATCAACTAGATTCTAGTTCTATCTTTTAATTTGAAGAAACTTCTAATTTTAACTTTTAATTTTTAATTTAAACAGCTTTTAATTTTTAGAAATTCAATAATTTCTGAGTGTTGGGAGCAGCCCCCAGTGCCCTCCCAGAGCTCACCTTCTGGGGCTCAGCGATGAGGTTCAGCTCCCCGTACGTGGTGACGTCCACCCTGTTGAGTTGCAGCCCCTGGGGATTGAACTCCTCTGTCTGACCCAGGAACTCAGGGGGGATATTGTCATCGTCACTGTCTGCGACCTGGACAGGAGACATAGCAGTGACACCACCCAGAGACATCCCTGAGGAGCCTCTCCACGGTGGCAATTCCTGCCCACATTCCCCACAGAACAGGGTCTTATTCAGTCTCTCTAAGGCTGAATCTAGAGAGAAGAATATCCAAAACCTGTCCTGTGTTCTGGGAGTGTCCAAGGCCAGGTCGGATGGGGCTTGGAGCAACCTGGGATAGTAGAAGGTGTCCCTGCCCCTGGCAGGGGGTGGCACTGGATGAGCTTTAAGGTCCCTTCCAACCCAAACCATTCCATGCCATCTCTGGCAGCTCCAGCTCCATCCCACCAGCAGCACTGGGGGTCTCAGACCCTCATCAGCCCCATCCCAGAGGCAGCTGAAATACTTGGGTTTAAACTGTCGGTTCAATGGATTTAAACTGACAGGGAGTGGGTTGAGATGGGATATTTGGAAGGGATTCTTCCCTGGGAGGGTGTGGAAGGGGCTGGGATGGAATTCCCAGAGGAGCTGTGGCTGCCCCATCCCTGGCAGTGTCCAAGGCCAGGTTGGAGCAACTGGTGAAGAGGAAGGTGTCCCTGCCCATGGCAGGGGGTGGAACTGGATGGGCTTCCCACCCAAACCCATAATACATGGAAAAACAAGGAGAGGAGGGCTCTGCTGCCAGAGTGGGACCAGCCAGGACTTGTGACAACCACCACCTGGCAGAAAACTGAAGCTTTAAGAGAAATCAACTTCAACTGGAGCTTGGAAGGGCTGGGAGGAAAACTCCCTGTGCAGAGCTCAGTGCAGAGGTGAGACATGGAATTTATTCCCACTTCAGGGCCTGGAAAATCCTGGAATGGGGTTTCTGCAGCAGGTGCAAACACCAAAGGCAGAGTTCAGGTGATGTCAGTGAGGGGATGGGATGGGCAAAGAGACTCTGCAGCTCCACTTGCTTTTCACTAGTAATTAATTCTGGACATGGATTATCCCTAAATCATTCCCATCATGTATCAAACAGAAAAAAGACCTTCTTGCTCTTTACCTGCAGGGCAGGGCAGAAGTTGGAGGTGTCATTGGGGTTGTTGTAGTCATAGTCCCCAATCTCAGCTTCGTTCTCCAAGGGGGTGACTGGCTCCGACGTCCTGTTGAGCTACAGGGACAGACCAGGGAAGGAAAAATACTAAATATTTCCCCAAGCAATGCCTGTGTCATGTTCCTTCATCCCCTTCTAGCTCTTCCTCCTCCTCACACACCTCCAGCAACCCCCTACAACAGCCTCAGCATCCACAGTGGGTCAGCTCTGTGTCACACACTGGCCCATCTGCAACCCTGAGGAGCATTCCAAAAGACTCACAGGATTTCAAGAATTTTGGAGATTTTGAGCCTGGAATTATCGCTGAGAGGACTTCGGAGAAGGCTCTTACCTTAACAAGTGGTTTGAGGAACAGCTGGAGCATGTTCTGAGGGTTATAGGTGAAGTCTGTGGGGAGCGTGGTGCTCCTCACATTCTGTCTTTCCAGGATGGATTTGGCCAGAGTTACAGATGCCTGGGAAAGGGGTGGAAGATGCCATCAGGCAGGAGCTTTTCATGCACAAATAAGTGCTTTGAACACAGGTCTTTGTCTAAAAGGGGGCAAGGTCTGGGATGCCTCCAAGGAGGAATTCCACAATGGGTTCAGCTGGTGCATCCAGTAGCTTCCATTCAGCACCCTGGACACCTAGGTGGACCTGAGAGGGTGTAAACCAGGAAGAATCCAGCAAAATGGAGAACAGGAAGAGGCAGGAACTCAGCAGGTACCTTAGTCTTACGGAAATAGGCCTCAAAGTCAACATTCTCATCAAAGTCCAGCTCAAACACTTTCTTCACATTTCTTCTCCTGGTCTCCTTTTCGGAGTTGGCATTGGCTGCAGAAAGGAAGTGTCAGTGCTTGGTGACAGAGCCAGGACAAGCAGCTCACTCCCAACCTGAGCATCTGCTCCACACAGATCCACCTACAAGGATGGATCCCACCCTTTGTTTTGGGAAAGCAATGTGTTGTTGTCAACTTCATGTTTTACAGGGATCAGCATCTTTTTAAGGAAGCAGAAAGTCTAATTTAGTCTTAATGGCCTTAAGGTGAAGGAGGGTGGGTTTAGATGGGATATTGGGAAGGAGTTCCTCCCTGTGAGGGGCTGGGATGGAATTCCTAGAGAAGCTGTGGCTGCCCCATCCCTGGAAGTGTCCAAAGCCAGGTTGGACGGGGCTTGGAGCAACCTGGTCTGGTGGAAGGTGTCCCTACCCATGGAATTGGATGGGCTTTGAGCTCCCTTCCCACCCAGCTCATTCCATGATTCCCTGATCTCTGGGGTGAGCAGGACCTGGCAGCAGCTGCTCTCCCCAAATACCTACATGTGTGGCGGGGTTTGAAGCGCCAGTGCTGGGGGCCAGCCCACATGGACAGAGTGCGGGGACTGAAGTAGGAATATTCCCCTGGATTCAAGGAGAGGTGAAGGCACATGGTCTCAGCATCTCCCTCTCCAAAAAGAGCCCCGTCAGTCCTGGAAAGAGCATATGTGCACTCAGTGAAACCATTCCTTTGGCACTCCTGAGGGCATTGAATACCCAGGGCAGCTCTGGACAGATGTTCCCGTTCACTGTGCCAGCAGGGAAGGACTCCTGGACTTTAACCAGAGCGGGGGGTGTTGCAATGTCTTAAATCTGTGAGGCTGCTGCAAAAAAGAGGTGGATTTGCCAAAGATCCCCTTGGAAGGCAGAGATATTCCCATAACACATCCCTGGATTTACCCAGAACTGGAGGAGGAAGCAGGGAACAAAAGACTCCCCAGAGAGCTGCCAAAAGTTGCGAGTTGCCATCAAAGCAAAGCTATGGATTTTCAGTGAGCACTCACCTCTTGCTCTGGTTCTGGCTGATTGTTCCAAAGGAGTTGATGTTATCTGTGATATCCCCAAGCTTTTTTGCTGCTCTGCTCCCAGGGGAATCCGAGTGGAAGTCATCCTCTGGCAAGGGGGGAGCACAGCCCTCCCCATCACTCTCCACCTCCGCGTTGGGGTCAAACACGTGCTCGCTCTTCTTAAATTTATCCAGCAGGGCCAACACTGACTGAGAGAAGAAGGAACTCAGGAAGGTATTTGAAGCTGAGGAAGCTTCAGTTTAATGGCCTTGAGCTGAAGGAGGGTGGATTTAGACAGGATATTGGGAAGGGATTCTTCCCTGGGAGGGTGGTGAGGAGCAGGGATGGAATTCCCAGAGAAGTTGTGGCTGCCCCATCCCTAGGAGTGTCCAAGGCCAGGTTGGACAGGGATGGAGCAACCTGATCTAGTGAAAGGTGTCCCTGCCCATGGCAGGAGTTGGGACTGGATGGGCTTTAAGGTCCCTTCCAACCCAAACCAGTCTGGGATTCTATGATTCCATGAAAAAGCAGGATATCAGCAGCCCTGCAGCACAACCTCCCCCTGTGTATCTCGGAGGTGAGAACTCAGGTATCTCACCTGGCCCAGTTATCCCACCCAGCACAAAGCCATCCAACCTACCTCCTCGTGGGACTCCTCATCCCACTTTGTGAACTGGAAACCAGCCAGGGAAGAGCAGATGGGACGTTTCTCAACACACTGAACCAGCAGGGCTGGAGACAGGGAGGGCAATGGGGAGGGATTAGACTCAGGATCCAAAACCAGCAGCTAAAACTAGTGCCAGGCATGATTTCTTAATTAATTAATCTTAAAGTCACATATGTGGGCAGCTCTTCTTCTATGCAGAGCTCATTTATAAGGGATAATTCAGTTCCCACCCTAACTCCAGGGTGGGCATAACTCTGGGAATCTTGTCAGAGCAGCAGGGGCTGGTCCAAAATCCAGGCTCAACACACTCTGAGAAGGTCAGTCCTTAACCTGGAGCACTAATCCCATGTCCTGCAAAGCTCAGACCAACATCTGCTGTGCCAGATGTGCCAGAGGTTGGGTGACAGGTCAAGTTCTAAAACCTACAAAGGTCATGGTTTTCCAGCAGCTGCTCCCAACTGGGCCAGGATCAGAGCACTGGTGCCCCAGGACAGCCAAGCAGTGACCAAAGCACAGCTCAAGGCAGCTGAGACTAAAATGAACTCGCTTGGGAGATGAAAAGCATGGAAAGGTCTGGATGGGCCCAACACTCACACTTTAAACCCATCATTTTCACGGGATCTGAGTTTGGCAGCGAGAGAGTCTCCGAGGAAGGGAGAGGAACAATCCTGGACTCAAACTGGAGCTCGCTGTGGAAGTTCTGGGAGCGCAGACGAGTGAGGAAAATCCCAGCAGTGCTGCATTCATCGAAGGATGCTGCTGCTTTCTGGAACATGGGATCCACCTGCAGGTGTGGAGGGAAGTGGAGAATGACCCCAAACATCTCCTCCCCATCCCTGGAAGTGTCCAAGGTCAGGTAGGACAGGGTTTGGAGCAACCTGGGATAGTGGAAGGTGTCCCTACCCATGGCAGGGGGTGGAATTGGTTGATCTTTAAGATCCCTTCCCACCCAAACCGTCCCATAATTCATGATCTTTTTCAGTAAGGAAAGAGCCCTCCCAGCTCCCTTTCAGACCTGACTGGACACAACTCTGCTGTAGCAGCACAATCCAGACATGTACGTGACTGTCAGAGCCCAAGAGAGGAATGAACAAGAACAAAAACAGAGATGAGGAAGATGAGGTGACAACCCCCTTCCTCCCACACTCAGCTGCTCCAGCAGCCTCCCCCAAAACCCACCTTCCACCTGCGATTGGCCTCTGACACATTGATGTTGTTCAAATTCTGCTCGATGGTTTTGAAGGACTGTTTTTTCTTTGGCTGAACTTTCTTGACAGCCTCAGGAGCTGAACTGTCTTCTGAAAGGGAAAGAAGAACAAATGACACTTAAAACACTTGCTAAAATACCCCAAGGAGGGATAGAATTGAACTTTGAGTTCAATTTGTACAACAAATACACAATGAAGTTGCTCAGTCAGGGATTTATTAGCATGAACCACCAATGTTTCACTGCCTGGATGCTGTTTTGCTTTTTATCAACTCTATTTGGTCACAAATTGCCTCTATTTGGCCACAAATTGACTCTATTTGGCACATTTATTTCAAAGCAAAGGACAGCAAAGCAGGAGGCCCTTCATTGTTACTGGTTCAGATCAGACCAACTGCAGTTTGTGTCTAAATATAAATCCCTGGACTAAATCACTGAATTCAGGACTGAGCAACAGATGTAGATTCTCATCCCAACCCTCCCTAAACAAACCCCCGGGGAAATCAATTTGAGACATCCCAGACCTTGAAAAATTAATTCTAAAGCGCCTCGAAATTCCCTGAGCGCTGAGGTTCCTTTTGTTCCCAGGTGGAAAAGCAGCAGCTTAACAGGAAAATGAGGGAATTGCCCACCTTCCCCTGGGCTGTCCAGGCCCTTGGCAGGTGCTGAGTCCTTGCCCAAGCCCCCAAGGACTTTGTAGGTGTCTGCATAGACCGTGTCCACACGCACAGAGTAGATCTTGGCACTGGCATCCAACGTTCCAGCTGCGACCTGACAGCAGGGACAGGGAATTCTCAGTTGGAAAGGGAAAAGTCTCATCTATAAGATACAAGACTGAGCTCCTGAATGCTCTGCATCACAAGAAAAACTGTGAACAGCTGGAAAAGGATTTATTCTAAAAGCTAATGGCCCCCCAGCAGGAGCCAGGGTGTGTTTTCCCCACAGTTTGCTTCATCTTTTGGGATCACACAGAAAAATGCTTAAAAAGTTGCCAAGATTAAGCAATGGGGAGAAGCAAAACTCTCTCCTCCACTTCCCCTTCATGCCTTTTTTAGGGTCACCCCATTGGTATCGTTCTATTTTCCCAGATTATGAACTCCAGAGGTGAAGAAACAGGAGATACCAAGTTCCTTTTTTGATCACAGACTCCCCCCTGGAAGGTGGAAAATCCCTCAGTAAAATCCTGTGCAGCCTTTCCCAGCCTTTCTTCATCCCATCAAACACAACCAGCTCGTTTAGGGGTTCCTTGAGGCCACATCAAAAGTTCAGCCATTCATTCCTTCATCCAAGAACCCAGTTTTCCCTCTCAGCATCAGTCAACTATTAAAGTTTGTCTTTTCCTTGGCAAGTTCTTATTCTGATCCATTCCTAGATCAAAATCAGACCAGCACTAACTTCCTTTCTTTTCCAGCCTTATTTTTTTCCTGGTTTTAACACTCGATATTAACAAACCTTACTTTTAAGCAAGATTTCCTTTAGAAGGACCGTAACTGAGAGAGTTCAGACATTAATTTCTGTGGTACAAAAGGATTATTCACAGCCTTAAACTCCTGCAACAAGTGAATGTGCTGCCTCTCCCAGGTATTTTTGGTGGCAGTAACAGGTTCAGCTACCTGAGCATTATTTGAGGGTTGATATTAGCTGGGTTAAATCCAGATGGAAATAAAGCACCGGATGGAAATAAACTCCTCTCACCTTGAAGCTGGTGAGCTCAGAGTTCTTCTGCTTCAGGATCTCGGTCATGTAGTCGATGAGATGTAAACCAAAGGCGTTTCTTGAGGTGATTTTCTGGAACAAAGCATAGCTTGGGACCAATCCCTAGGCCAAGGACACCCCTCACCCTGCCTGGACCCCCAGCTCAGGGGGGGATTTAGGGCAGGGCCAAGGGGACATGGGCTGTAAGGTGTGTTAGTGATGGGAGGGCACCAACAGGCCCATGGTTGGCCCAGGGAAGAGGAATAGGAGCTTTTTGGTTTTCTTAACTTTTGTAGATTTTAGAAGTAGCTGTGTAGTGAATGTAGATTTTAATGTAGCTGTAGTTAGCTCACCCTTTAGCACAGCAGTTTACACATTTACTCAACCCTGTTTCCCCATTCCATATCAATCCCTCTGAATTCTGTCAGCGTGTTTAGACTTCCCTCAAGGTAGGCCTTCATTCTGTTTAAGAACATTTGCACCCTGGCTTGAACAAGATACCCCACAGACACAACAACCTTCAAGCCCAGAACTTTGGAGGAGCTCCAAGGACTGGATGTGCTTTGAGGAAAATGAAGACGAGGAATAGGGGGTCCCAGAGCCCCCTGCCTCAATTTCCAGAGGGGTGTGCTGGGAGGAGGATCTGGGGAGTGGATAGATCTGGGATTGGTTGGGATAATGCCTTAAATTTTGGAACCCTGTGGACATGGCAGGCATGTCATGTGTATTCCCTGGGCCTCAGGCCTGAAATTAAAGGACCTACTCTCTTTATCTTGTCTTATCCACTAAATTGCCTGAAGTCCTTTTTTTCTGCGGTCTCTTAAGGCAACACATGAATAACCATGCAAGGCTCAAGGCTTTTAAATCCCCCTCCAACCTCGCAGCCAGGGGGGTTTAACCTCCAGTGTGAGTATTTAGGGACCGGTTCCGATGCCCGGGACTCACGTTTTCCGTGGAGAGGCGGATGCAGGTGCTGTAGTGCTCCGAGATCTGCACGTTGCTCCACTGAGGGAGCTGCCAGCCCTCCTGCCTGCGGGACACACGGAGGGGTCACGGGGCTCAGAATCACAGCATCACTGAGGTTGGAAAAGATCTCTGAGATCATCAAGTCCAACCTGTGACCCAACAGCACCTTGTCACCCAGACCACGGCACCGAGTGCCACATCCAGTGTCTTCTTAAACACCTCCAGGGACGGCGACTCCACCACATCCCTGGGCAGCCCATTCCAGTGTCTGATCACTCCCTCTGTAAAGAATTTCTTCCTAATGTCCAACCTAAACCTGCCCTGGCGCAGCTTGAGACTGTGCCCTCTTGTCCTGGGAGAAGAATCTGACCCCCCCGCGGCTCCACCCTCCTGTCAGGCAGCACCGACCGTACCTGGGCGCGGGGGAGCCGAGGTCCAACGAGGAGTCGGCGGCCCTGGAGCGCCGGCGCTGCCGCCGCTCGCGCTCATCGTCGTTGCCGGGGCACTCGGCCAGCACGGGGGTGCCGGCGCTGCCCAGGGCCCGCGGGGCCGGAGAGGCTGCGGCGGCGCAGCGCGGGGTGCGGGCGATCATCGCTCTCGGAGCGGGATCGGAGCGGGTCCGGACCGGGATCGAACCGAGGACCGAACCCCAGTCCCAGCGGCATCGAACCGCGACCGCCCCGGGGCCGCGCCGCGCCGCGATCAAACGCGACCCTGTGCCCCGCCCACCGCCATGGCCGCGCCTACCCTCCCCGCGCGCGCACCCCCGGGGGCCAATCAGCGCGCAGTCCGCCCCGCCCCGTCGGCCAATCAGCGCGTGGTCCGCCCCGCTGTTTGAACGGCGGCGCGCGCTGCGCGTGCGATAACGGCCGGGGATGGGGGGAGAGTGGGGGGTGGGGAATGCGCTCCGAGGGACCCCCTGGGTGGGACCTCCGGGTAGGATCACCCTGATTTTCCGGTCCTGGGTTGGGGTATGAGGGGTGTCACCCAACGCCGGTGGTGTCCCGGCACCGCCCGCACCGGCAAAGGCCGCCTGGGAAGAGGAGGAAGAGGAGGAAGAGTGGCAGCCAGAGCTGCTCCACTTACCACAGAATCCCAGAATCCCTGAGGTTGGAAAAGAGCTCTGGGATCTTCGAGTCCAACCTGTGACAGATCCTCACCTTGTCACCCAGACCAGAGCACTGAGTGCCACCTCCAATCGTTCCCTGGACACCTCCAGGGATGGGGACTCCACCACTCCCCTGGGCAGTCCCTTCCAATGCCTGACCACCCTTTCCAGAAAGAAATTCCTCCAGATGTCTATCTCATGAAGCCATCTCGTGTGTTCACGGGAGGTTGGGACGCTGGCACAGGTTGCCCAGAGAAGCTGTGGCTGCCCCTGGACCGCTGGCAGCATCCAAGGCCAGGCTGGATGGGGCTTGGAGCAACCTGGGATGATGGAAGGTGTCTCTGCCCATGGCAGGGGGTGGGACTGGATGGGCTTTCAAGATCCCTTCCAACCCAAACCATTCCACGATTCCATGACTCTGGGGAGCCCCACAGCACCAGCACACAGCTCCCAATTCACTCTGGCACTCGGGAATAATTTGGGAAGGAATTGCCACATCCAGGGGCCTCAGCAGTGACAAGGACCACAGTGACATCACACACACACCCCAATGTTTATTCCAAGACACCAGTTACAGCTCCAGGGAGAGGCCAAAAAATTCCATCCTGATCAGGCAAAAATGAGGCAAAACACCAGGAAAACTCTCCTTCCACACCACAACCCCCCATTGGGCACTTGGAAAACAGTTCCCACTGCCCCCAGTGACCTGAAAAACCACCAGCCACGGGTGTCCTCCCCTGCCCCAGGTACCACTGAGACCCCCATGGGGATCTGTCCTGGGTGGGAATGTCCTGGAAAACCACAGGGTTGGGCTTGGATCCCCTGGATCCTGGTGAGGAGGGAGCTGCCATCTTCGTATTCCCAGAGCCAGAGTCCCCACTGATTCAGCATTTCCCTCTCCTGGGTCTCTCTGGGGACCATTGGGTGTCCAGGGGTGAGGGACCCTCCAGAGAAATCCCTGCCCAAAACAGTCACTGAGGTAGGAACAACCCTGACTCCCTGCAGGCAGCAGGAGCTCTGGCTCAGGAATCACCTCCAGAGGCTTAGGAATCAATTCCAGAAGCTTGGGAATCCCCTCCTGGAGGGTTCCAGGATGCAGTGAGTCCCGGAGCCAGGACACGACATGCAGGAGGCAGCGGGAATGCGGCAGGAGATGTGGGGAGGGGGTTGCAGCCACGCAGCTTCCCAATTGATCCCGCTGGGAAAACTGCTGGAGAACCACCAGCATCTGGCTCCAAACACCAAAACTCAGCACCCAAAGGGGCAGGTCGGGGGTTCCAACAAGGCAAAGCAGGCTGCTCTGGGAAGCAGCCAGAGTGGGATGAAGAGCTTGGAAAGTCTCTCCTGGCACTGACATCACTTGGGATGAGGGGCTCCAGCAGGCATCCAGTGAGGACTGACATGCTCCCATGGCTCCTGGGGTGTCACAGCCCCTGTGCTGGGGCTCCTTGAACTCCCCCTTCCGGAGCCATTCCCAGCAAAGTCCCCCTCAGGACTCAGCTCCCCCTCCATGGCACATCCACTCCCACTGGGATCCGTGCAGCAGCTCTGGAGCCCTCAGGCAAACAGTGGCTGCTCCCGCTGGGGTTTCGTGGTCTCCACCACGAGGGTCTGTCCATCAGGCCAGTCTGGGATGGGTGGGAGTTGGGATGTGGCCGGCAAAGCCTAGGAATCCCGGGGGGTTCCCAGGTCAGTAGAAATGTTTCCGGCTCTGGTCCTGCCACTTGTTGTAGACAATGATGCCGATGACGATGGCAAAGACGAGGGCCACCAGCGAGAAGAACACGATGAGGAACAGGGCCAGGCCACTCATGGGCTCCAGAGGTGCTTCCACTGGGAGAGGAGGGAGGGAAAACCCCATGAGACCTCAGAGAGCCCCAAAACTAGCAGAGATTTCCCCGCTACAGAGGTTTTCACCATCCCACACCCCTAGGGGTTCAGCTCCCCAAAGCTTTTGGGCCCTGAGACCCTGGGGCAAACTAGGAACTCATGGTGGAATTTCAGGATGGGACATGACCCACCTCCCTCCCATCCCAGACTGGTGGATGGACCCTATCAGTGGAGACCCCGAAAATCAAAGTTCCTTTTTCCTCCCCAGCTCCAAGTGTCCCCAAATCCCTCCTCGTCCCACCTTCCCCATCGTGAAGCCAGAGGTTCCCACTCACTTCCAGGCAGTTTCAGGTTGTCCACAACAGGCAGGAACACCTCCCTGTCCCGCTTTTCCTCCTCCGGCGTTCGCTCCACTGTGAGCTGGTACAGCTTCAGCGAGATGATGTCATGGTTGTCTGGAAGGAGAGGGAAAACTGAGGTGTCCTGAGGGATCACCCATTCCCAAAGCTCTGGCCAGGGGCTGGAATGCCATGGAAAACTCACAGAAGGGAAAGTTCCTCAAAGCAGAGAAAGCTCTGCAGAGCAGGGAAAGCTCCCCAAAGAAGGGAAAGGCTCTCAAATGCTTCCATAAGGCCCTGCAGCTCCCCAGATCTGCCACAGCCTTTAGGGAATCCCACCTGGACTGCCCTGGCAGTACCTGACAGGTCCCCGGTGACCGAGGACGTCCCAAAGTAGTACCCTCGGGGCAGGTGCACGCCCGGCACGTCGATGCAGTCCCTCCACTCGTGCTTCCCATCGATGTCGATCAATACCTGTGGGACAAACACCTCCCTGAGCACCATGGGGACCCCCTGGCTACCCCCTGGGGTGGGTGATGCCTTCAAATCTATATTCTATAAGTTTTGGTGTAGCTTGTTGGTGCCTTCGAACAAGAATTCTACAAACACTGTTTTTACATTCTTTGTTAAGAATTTCAACAGACGAGGGTTTTTAATGAGGAGGAGAGTTCTCTGTCTGTAAAAATGTGCTGAGAAAGACACATAACACTTAATATAAGCAGTCAAAGCTATTTAGAAGCCTTGAAATCCTTCCAGAAGGCTGATACTGTGCCAAAGGAGATAAGGAAGTGGAAGATCAAGGGTCTTTGATACCTCCGACTCAAACCTGGGAGGTGTGTCAGGGGTGGAGCAAAGATGGTACTATGAGAGGGATGGTTTTGGAAGTGGGTCTAACAGTATTAGGTAATGCTTTAAATTATTAATCAGGTAACTAAATAATAAATTAACTAAAACAACTAACTAAATAAACTAAATAAGTAACTAAATAATAAATTAACTAATTAACTAAATTAACTAAATAATAAACAAAAGAAATATCTAAATAGAAACAAGAGGTTTTGGTAACTGCGTGCATGCTTTGGAAGAAATTAGATTCTCGTAGAATTAATATATTAATATATCAATGTAATAATATATAAATATTACATATATTATATTTGGCATATCATATTTTATTATATACCATATGCAATATACTGAATATTAATGTAGCAGTCTAATTAATAAATTAATATAAATTATATTAATATAAATTAAATTTTTATCATGACGGCGTATTAAAGGAAATGCTACCTTCTAACACTCACAAATTGAGTTTTGAGGGGTTTATTTAAGTGCTGTTTTTAGGCATCATGGGCAGCACTCACCGTGAGCCTCCTCTTGACGTAGCGGATGACCAGGAAGGTGTCGTGGGGCAAGTTCCTCACCATGGCCGTGCAGCCCCCCAGCTCCGTGGGGCGTCCATCCCGGTCGTGGTCGTAGGTCAGGGAGCCATTGTTCACCATGGCTGAGATGTAGGGGAACACCCGCTGCCAGGGGGACAGGGGGTGAGTTTGGGGTCTGACAAGGGAGTCTGGACCCCAGAGCATCTCCAAAGGCAAGAATCGCAGCAGCCCCCTGGACCTGAACTTGTTCAACCCCAAGGATCTGCTCCACAAGACATCAGGACTACGCTGCTCCATCCCTGACCCCGAACTCCACCCCAACCATCTGCCTCAACATGACTCCACTCCACCCCTGACCCCAAATTCCTTCACTCCCCAAGAATCTGCCTCAACAATCACCAGCATGGTCCTGCTCCATCCCTGACCCCGAACTCCACCCCCACCAAATTCCTTCATCCCAAATAACCTTCTCCACACAACACCATCACAACCCTGCTCCA
>NW_020938597.1:0-13979 GCF_003984885.1 Neopelma chrysocephalum
AACACCATCACAACCCTGCTCCATCCCTAACCCCAAACTCCTCCATCCCAAAAAATCTGCTCCACAAGACACCACCATGACCCCACTCCATCCCCAAGGCTCAGCCTCAGCTCCCAGAGATCCTGGATGGAGCACACATTCCATGCAGTCCCTCCCGGCTCCCACAGGGATTCCTGGAGCCCTTGGGAGGGAATTCCTTGCCCCAGAACCCTGAGAGGTGGGACAGCAGGAGCCAGTACCTGGTTTCCCGGGCTGTACCTCCTCTTCTGAGCCTGCCCTCCGGAATGAGCGCAAAGCAAGAGAGAGCACAGAGCAACACGGTCACAGGGCAGAGTCCAGCAGGGCCCTGCATCCCGGGAAACCTCCTCCTGGAGCACCTCCTGCCTTCCCAGGACTGGGAGCATGGGGGGGGGTGGTCAGTGCCAAATCCCAGGATAGACGGCATGGAAGTGGCGCCAGAGGGCAAGACCACGGATGGAGTCGCTCCTTGAACCCCCACAGGCCCACAGGGAATCCCAGCCAAGCTTCCCTCAGGAATAAAATCCTTTCTTTTGTCCTTGCAAAAGCGGGAATGAGCAGCTCAGAACCCACAGAAATAGTTTTTCTTGGTGCTTGACCCCCTTCCGGCTCCTGCTCTATGTCACCCACATTCCACTAGTTATTCCCTCTAAGACCTGTTGTGTGCCACTTTATCCCATAAAAGCAGAGCTGCCACCCTGCAAATCCAAAGATACATCCAACACTTCGCTAATCCAGCAGTTTGGAAAGGCTTTTCCTGGAACAAAGTCCATCCCTGCATCGGAGCCAGTGGGTTTGGGGATTGTGATAAAAGCTGAGAGTTACTCAAGGTCATAAAATATCAGTATTGGGTTAGAGTATCACTTGGTTTTTAGGGGGAATTGGAAATGAGAAAAGACCCAACTTTGGGTTTGGAGGAACGGAAGTTTCCAGCAACAGGTTGCCCAGAGAAGCTGTGGATGCTCCTGGATTCCTGGAAGTGTCCAAGGCCAGGTTGGACAGGGCTTGGAGCAACCTGGGCTAAAGGAAGTGTTCCTGCCCATGGCAGGGGTGGCACTAGATGGGCTTTAAGGTCCCTTCCAACCCAAACCATTCCAGGATTCCATAATTCATAACAGGGTGGGAATAGTCCAGGTTTATCCACCTCTGCACTTACTTTTCCATGGGAATGACACCACTAAACCCCAAACAACATCAGGAACACGAGGCCCTTCAGACCTTTCCAAGAGGCACCTGAGAGTAGTGAAAGGCTCCTCAGCCCTTACTCAAGGTTTACTCAGTCCCTACTCTTGGTGCAGCCCCCAATAGCAGAATTCCCAACACAAACACAGCTCCATCAACTCAGTTCTTCCTGCCCTAAAATCCCTTCTTCTGGGAAAAAGCTTCCCACAAAACCACCCCCAGCTTCTCCCATGTTCCCTCACCAGGAACTAAATCCAACCCTGTAGAAAAGCAGAGGAAGGAGGAAGAGCAGGAGCTGAGTTTATGATTCCAAAGAAAAGCTGTGTCCATAACCTTGGTGAAACCCATCCCATTCCTCCCTCTCTGCTCACCTCCTGCTGCTTCTCCTCGTTTGGATAAGTGTCCACAAACACTCCCAGGCCCAGGAAGTTATCCTTGCTTCCAAACACAGGTCCTAGGAGGAAGGAGAGACCTTGGGATGAGGTTGGGAAGGCCAGGCAGGGTTTGTTCCTTATCGTCATGGAATGGTTTGGCTTGGACAAGACCCTAAGGACCATCCAGTCCCCCCCCTGCCACAGTCAGGGATCTTTTCCATTAATCCAGATTGCTCCAAGGCCCATCCAAGGTGTGCCCTGACCCCTTCCCATGGGATTTTACCCGGCTGCATCCTGTCCTTGGTGTACCAGATGGCAAAGCCATCCCCGTTCAGGTTCTTCTTGCCTTGTCCATGGATTTTGAAGTGCACCTGCATCTCCCAATCCCGCAGGTAACAGGGCTGGAAAAGAGGGAAGAAATGGGAATTTAGGGGGTCTCTCCTGCCAACAGTGAGGTGACAGCAGAGACTGTCCATGCCATTCCCTGCCCATCTCAACACTCCACATGCTCTCACTCCCTGTTTTCCTCACCAAAATCCATCATTCCCTGTTCCTTCACCAATATCCATCATTTCCGTCATTTCCATGTCCGCTGTGTCCCAGCCCTCTCACCCAGCCCTCCCCATTCCATCCCCGAGTCCCCCCAGTCCCGACCATCTCCTGTCCCAATCCCAGTCCTCTCCTCTGATCCCATACTGTGTCACCCCCAATCCCGGCCCCCTCCTGTCTCGATCCCGACCCTCTCCCCCAGCCCTCAACACCCCATCCTTGAGTCCCCCCGGTCCCGACCCTCTCCCCTACCTCCCTCCCCCCCATCCCGGTGCCCCCGCGGCGCCCCTCGCTCACCACGCGGTTCCACACGGCTCCTTGCTTGCTCTGCACGTCAGGGGTGAGGCGGATGAACTGGGTCATGACCATGGCGTTGCCCAGCAGGTCCCACAGCCCCGAGCCGGCCGAGCCCACACCTGCGGGCCCACATGCACCGTCGGTACCGGAGCACCGGCACCGTGCACCGCTCACCTCCCCCCCGCCCTCTCACCCTGGTAGGGCTTGGACAGCGAGTGCTCGCGCTTGAGGTGCTCCTCGGTCTGCTCGGCCCGGACCCGGCCGAGCCCCAAGGCCAGCAGGGCCAACAGGACCATCCCGGCCCGCCACGGTCCCACCGCCGCCATCTTCCCTCCACCGCCCCCCCGCGCGCCGATTGGCTGCCCCGAGCCAATGTGCCCGCCCACTGGGGCGTTTAGCGAGGATGGTTGGTGAAGAGGGCTGTCTGTCAGTTGGGAGGGCGGGAGGCGCGCGGGCTGTGGTGGGTAATATAGTTCTGGGCTGCTGAGAACGGGAGGTACGGTGGGAACTGCAGCCCCGGGTCCTAGTGCCCCCCCCCGCCCCAGAACCTTGTGCCACTCTCCTCCAGGTCCCTGTGCCCCCACCCTAGAGGTCCTAGTGCCCTCCCATATGCTATTCTCCCACCAGCTCCTTGTGACCCCCTCCAGGCTCTAGTGCCACCCCATCTCGGGTCCTAATGCCCTCCGCCCCTCCAGGTCCTAGTGCCCACTGCAGCTTCTAGTGCCCCCCTTCTCCCGCCTTCGGGGGCGCGGTTTGAGCGAATGACGTCATTCCAGGGGCGTGACCCAGCACGTGCCGCGCGGGGGGCGTGGTCCGTCCTGTAGCTCCCCGAGCAGGGGCGTAGCGTGCTGGGCTACGTCAATCGGGGCCTGGCCGAGAGTTACTCCACGAGAGGGCGTGGTCTTGCGTGGGACGTCACAACTGAGGCGTGGCCCTCTAGTGATTCCTCGAGGGGGCGTGTAACTTCGTGACGTCACAACGGGGGCTTATCCCCACATCTTTCCTCCCTCAGGGTACGTGACCGGAGTCGCTGCTGCCCGGGGAGAGTGTCGCGCTGCGTGACGTCACCATTGGGGACGTATCCCTATAATTGACCCGGCAGGGGCGTGTCCATGTGCGTGGCGTCACAAAGGGGACTTGTAGCTGTGTGATCTCCTATGGAGGCGTGTCCTTTTGCATTACGCCGTAAAATGGGCGTGGTCTTCCTAGTTGCTGACCATGGGGCGTGTCCATAGTCCCGCCCCCTATGATGTCATCGCGCCGTGTCCGCCCCCTGCTCGCGCCGGTCCCGCCAGTGTCCAACATGGCGGGCGGCAGCGGCTGCGGGAGCACTGCCGGGGGCGGCCCCGGGAGCTCCGGTCCCTCCGCGGGGGCCCCGCTGCCCACGGGGTTCCTCCTGCCGCCGGTCCTCCTTCTCCTCCTCCTGCCGCAGCCTGCCCTCGCCACGCCCGCTCTCGACACCGTAGTGCTGGGGCTGCGGCTGGAAGGCAGCACGAAGCCTCCCGAGCCCGTGGCCGGGGTGGCTCCGGGGCCCATCCGGCTCACGGAGGGCAGCGAGGCCCTGCTCCGGCTCTACGGGCTGGGGCTGGGCCCGGGAGCCGCGGAGCGTGTGGCCTTCGCCGAGCTGAGGCCGGATGCCATCCCGGCCGTGAACGAGACGTGCGGGGAGCGCTCGCAGGACCTGCTGGTGCGGCCCGGCCCCACCGAGCCCCGCGACACCTCGGCGCTGCTGTGGCTGCGGGTGCTGCCCCTGCGCAAGCACGAGAAGGCCAAGGCCTACGTACTGTGCTCGCAGCGCCGGCCTGACCAGCCCTGGCTGCCGCACCAGGGGCCCGATGGGCAGGTGGTGGTCCTGGAAGAGAAGAAGTCCCTGCTGCCGCTGTGGCTGCAGGTGATTCTCATCGCCGCGTTGCTGGGGCTGTCCGGGATGTTCAGCGGGCTGAACCTGGGGCTGATGGCGCTCGACCCCATCGAGCTCCGCATCCTGCAGAACTGTGGCTCGGAGAAGGAGCGGCGCTATGCCCGCAGGATCAGCCCCATACGGAAGAAGGGAAACTACCTGCTCTGTTCGCTGCTGTTGGGCAACGTGTTGGTCAACACGACCCTCACCATCCTTCTGGATGACCTGACTGGCTCCGGCGTAGGCGCCGTGGTGGCCTCAACCGTGGGGATCGTGATCCTCGGGGAGATTGTTCCCCAGGCATTGTGCTCCCGGCACGGGCTGGCTGTGGGTGCCAAGACCATTCTGGTGACCAAGTTTTTCATGCTGCTCACGCTGCCCCTGTCCTACCCCATCAGCAGACTTCTGGACTGCATCCTGGGCCAAGAGATCAGCACCGTTTACAACCGGGAGAGGTTTCTGGAGATGCTGAAGGTGACGGAGTCTTTCAATGATCTGGTCAAGGAGGAACTGAACATGATCCAGGGTGCGCTGGAGCTCCGCACCAAGACGGTGGAGGACGTGATGACCCCGTTGGCCAACTGCTTTATGATCAGCAGTGATGCCGTCCTGGACTTCAACACCATGTCCGAGATTATGCAGAGCGGGTACACCCGGATCCCCGTCTACGAGGGCGACAGGGCGAACATCATGGACATCCTCTACGTGCAGGACCTGGCCTTCGTGGACCCTGATGACTGCACTGCCCTCAAGACCATCACCAAGTTTTACAACCACCCCGTGCACGTTGTGTTCCATGACACCAAGCTTGATGCCATGCTGGAGGAGTTCAAAAAAGGTAGAGGGGTCGCTGGTTCCTGCCAGCTGGAGGCAGAATTCCGGGGAGTTTTGCCCTCCCTGAGGTTCCTCATGGTTTGGGTGGTTGTGATCCTGAGGGATTGAGGCCACCTAGGGATGGACAGAGGGTCATCAAACCTGGTGTTGTCTCCAGGAATGCTTTGAGAGTGTTTCCTTGCTCCTTGTTTTTAATTATCAGCCCTGGAGGTCTTTGGGAATTCTCTCAGTTCCCTGGTTTGGGCTTGGCTCCCTCTTCCACGCTCTTCCCTGACTGTGGGAATGGTGAAAGCTCCTATCCCTGCTCTGCTTCCCACTCACGACGTCAGGGCACCGAAAAGTGGGAGCAGCAGGAGGAGGAGTGGGATGAACCCACCAGGCTGGGAAATCGCTCAGCTCCCTGGTTTTGGGCTTGGCTCCCTGTTCCAGGCTCTTCCTGGCACTTGGGAATGGTCAGGGTTTCTCTGTCCTGGCTCCTATCCCTGCTCTGCCTCCCACTCATGGCATCAGGGCACCAAAAAGTGGGACTGGGAGAATGAGTGGGATGTGAGCTTGCTGTGGGATGAACCCACCAGGCACAACAAAGCTCCCAGGAAGGATTTGCCCTCCCCAGGCCTTTCCAGCCCAGGCAGGGACCTCCTTCCCTGCCTAGCTCCTGCATGGGGCCAGGATGGAGGGAAGATCCCGGCACCATCCCAGGTCATCCATGACCCCACACACTCTCCAGCTCCTGTTACACTTTCCAGAGCACCAGGAGCAGTGTGAGATCCAGGAGATTTGCAGGACATTCCTGGGAGATCATGCACGGATTTGGGGATCCTAATCCCTCCTGGAGCCTGGGTGAGGCTTTGGGAGCTGGCACATCTAAGCCTGGCTCTCCAGGGCTGTCCCACCCCAGTCCAGCTCCAAAAAGCAGGACATGGGAGCAGAGTTGCTGCCGGATCTGGAGTTATCCCCGCTCCTGGCAGCAGCTTTCCCTCGTTGGATCCTGATTAAGGGATTTAACCACGTTCCTTCCGGGCTCAAAGCCGCCCATAACACCGAGGGCTCTTATTTTTCCACTGCTGGGTCAGGAGAAGGGAATTTGTGGGGCTGGTTTGGAGGTGAGCCCTACACATTCTTCATGGATGCAGCTCCATGGTGAGGATCTGCCTCATCCCCCTGGATCAGGAATGAGAGATGCATCCAGAGGGAATAATTAACTGGTTGTGCTAATTGTGGGGCTTGGCAGCCAAAACTCTCCCTGTTGTCACAGTCACTGGCCTTGGGGTGACAGTTTCCACATCCATGTCTGGCCTCTTCCCAACTTTCTCCTCTTGGTGTGAGGCTTTTAAGAGGGGAACTTGCCTATGGAGACAGGCTGGG
Source organism: Neopelma chrysocephalum (assembly GCF_003984885.1). NCBI lineage: Eukaryota > Metazoa > Chordata > Aves > Passeriformes > Pipridae > Neopelma > Neopelma chrysocephalum. The sequence goes on from NW_020938597.1 coordinate 6,520, forward strand.
TGAGCTGAGAATGTCCAGCCTGGAGAAGAGAAGGCTCCAGGGGGACCTTAGAGCCCCTTCTAGAGTCTAAAGGAGCTCTAAGACCTGGAGAGGGACTTTGAGTAAGGGATGGAGGGACAGGACAAAGGAGGAATTTAGGTGGGATATTGGGAAGGAATTCTTCCCAGTGAGGGTGAGGAAGGGCTGGGATGGAATTCCCAGAGAAACTGTGGCTGCCCCATCCCTGGAAATGTCCAAGGCCAGGTTGGACAGGACTTGGGGCAACCTGGGAGAGTGAAAGGTGTCCCTGCCCATGGCACTGGATGGCCTTTGAGGTCCCTCCCAACCATTCCAGGATTCCAAGAACACCCCATGGGGAGCTCCCTGTTCCTGTGGGGAGCCCCAGAGGGGGTCCCAGTGTCCATCACTCCCTGGTGATGCCCATCCAGGTGCCCTTTGCCTGTGGGTTTGGGCTCCCCGGGCTGTGTTTGCTGTGCCAGGACCGCTCCCTGTCCTGCTCATCCCACAGGGAGCAGCTCCTGACTCACCTCTATCCCGTCACCTGTCCCCACCATGCCCCACCCAGGCATCAAACAGGGCCATAAAGGGAGTTTAATGACCCAAACAATTTTTGGGCGTTCCCACCCCTTCAGGCACCACCTTTTTCCAGCTGTGGAAGGAGCGTGGCCAGAGAGGGAGGAAAAGGAGATCTGTGTGGTGCCCATCCCTAAAATTCCCCTTTCCCTGAGTGATGAGGGGCCTGTAGCTCTAAAATTAAGTAGTGGAGAGAGTCAGGAAGGGCAAGCTTGGAATAATGCCAGAGCAGGACACAAGTGGGACACCCTGTGTAGGCCTTGAGATGGTAAAAGTGCCTTTATTTTGGGATGCACTGAGGTCAGGGAGGGAATGTTGCCCTCTAAAAGCCCCAGTTTCCCCAGGGTAAGGATACCAGTTTTCCATGTGGAAGTGGAAACATCCCAGGAATTTTTCCTGCTGGTTTTGTGGGATTTTGGGACAAAGCAGGAGAAACTCCATTCCATGGAGCAGCTGGGGCAGGATGATGCACTCTCAGTGGTTGGGATTTAGCTGGAATCCTGCTGGAATGGGATGAGGGGAGCCCTAAATCCAGGACTGGAAGGTTTTCCTGCCTGGAAGGACGTTACTGCTGCTGGCCAGGGCCCTTGACTCTGTTCCCTGGGGTGTTTTGGCTCTGGGATCGGGTGGACACCAGGTGTCCAGAGCATTTCCTCTGGGATAGGATCAGCTTGGAAGAGCTGCCAAAGAATTTGGGAAAGGAATTCTGGGTGAAACACAATTCCTGGTGGCCGTGGTGGTGGTGACATGGTTGCTCTTGTGTCATCCCATCCCCTGGGATGCTCTTGGCCAATCCCACATCCCAAGGCAGCTCCCAGGTACTTCAGCTTGGAGGGTGCCTCAGTCCCAGCCTTAATTACCATCCTGGGCTTAATTAGTGTCATTACCCTGGGAGCCAAGCCCAGCCCAAGGGCTTGTTTAGATTTGAACTGGTTTAGGTTTTAACTGGTTTATTGTTAGATTTGAACTGGTTTATTGCTCTGGGGAGGGAAGGGCCGGGCCCAGGGACATCCCAGGGTGTTGAGGTGTCTCCCATTCCAACATCTCTGTCTATCCATAGGGAAATCTCACCTGGCCATTGTGCAGAAGGTGAACAACGAGGGGGAGGGGGATCCCTTCTACGAGGTGCTGGGGCTGGTGACCCTGGAGGATGTGATCGAGGAGATCATCAAGTCCGAGATCCTGGATGAGTCTGACACCTACAGTAGGTATTGGGGCTCCCCCCGTTCCCATCATCCTGTCCTTCCATGGGGAGATCCTGTCCCCCCATGGGCTGCTCCTGTTCCCCCATGGGCTGTTCCCACCCACCCTGGACCGATCCTCCCTCCACCCCGTGCCAGGGGTCCTGCCATCCCCCCCAGAGCTGACTCCTGCCCCCCACAGTCGACAACCGCAGCCGGAAGCGCGTGACCAACCAGAAGAACAGGAGGGACTTCTCGGCCTTCAAGGACCCCGTCAGCGAGCAAAAGGTCAAGGTATCCCCTCAGCTCCTCTTGGCTGCCCACAGGTTCCTCCTGACTGGTGAGTTTTGGGAAGGGGGAGCTCCCTGTGGCTCAGGGAAACCCAGGATGGGCTCGGTGTGTCCCCGTGTCCCCCATGCCAGCTCCGGCCCTGGAGACTCCAAGGAGTTGCTCCAACCATCTCATCGAGAAATGATGGGTCTTGTCCTGCTTTCCTTTGCTCTGTTTCCCCCCCCCCGCCCCAAAATGGGAAGGGATGAGGTTTGGGAATGCCAGACCTGCCTCTGACAAGGCCCTGTCCCTCTGGGATGATCTGGGTGGGGACCTCTGGGATGATCCTGTTCCCAAGGCTGGGGATGGCTTTGCTGGGGACCTCCAGGATGATCCTATTCCCAAGGCTGGGGACCTCTGGGGGGGGCACCTCCAGGATGATCCCGTTCCCAAGGGAATGCCCTTGCTGGGGACCTGGAGCTGGATCCGTGGGTTCTCCCGGAGGGAGCTGTTGATGGAGCCCATCCCATCCCAGGCACCATCCCAAGGGATGGGGAGGTTGCACCTGCCCCTGGAAGGACAAAAACCAAGTGTGACCCCTTTTACCTCTCCCAGAGGTGCCACTTTTCAGCCCTACCCTCATGTCGGAGAAGATCCTGCTGCGGCTCCTTGGATATTCTGACGTCATCCAGGAGCTTAAGTTCAATGAGGAGGACAAGAAATCCCCCCAGCACTACCTCTACTGCAAGAACAAGCCTGCTGACTACTTCATCCTCATCCTGCAGGTTTGGAGGGTTCCTGGGGGCCTCCATTCCCCTGGGAATGCTGTGGGGAGGGGAGGGGTCTCATTCCTTAAGGATGTGGATTATGGAATGTCTCCCCCTGACAGGGGAAGGTGGAGGTGGAGGCTGGCAAGGAGTGCATGAAGTTTGAGGCGGGACCGTTTACCTACTACGGGGTGATGGCCCTCAGCCCCCCTCCTGGATCTGGTAAGAAGCCCCTGATCCCTCAGGATGCTCCCTGGAATAGGGCTGCAGGTGGGAGATGCCGGAGGCTCTGAGCCCCGTTGGTGCCCCTTTGGTTGGGCAGCGTGTCCTCAGGGACACCTGGGCTGAATCCCACTGCCCCAGCTTTGGGGTCCTTGAGCAGCCACACAGGGAGCCTCATGGATGAGATGGCTCCTGCACTGCCTTGGGATGTCCTAGGATGGGTGTCCTGACCCCTTGTGACTGGGCTGAGCTCCCAGCCCACTCCCCAGCACTCCATACTCTCCTCCCAGTTCCGGGGGCTCGGAGGTCTCACCCCACCCCTCTGATCCCCCAGAATTCCGGTCCCCATCCCGTGGAAGCGGCCTGGCCCGCTCGGCCTCCCTGAGCAACCACGAGCGCTCCGAGTCCATCTCGTCGACCGTAAGTGGCAGCACCAACCAGCTCAGCGGGACTGGGAACCAGTACGTGGCTGATTTCAGCCTCCGGGCACTGACCGACCTCCAGTTTGTCAAGGTGGGCACAGAATGGTGGGATGGGAACAGGGAAACAGTGAGGACAGGAACAGGGAAACAGTGGGAAAGGGGACAGAGAAATACTGGGAAGGAGGACAGGGAAACACCAGGAATGGGGACAAGGAAACACCAGGGACAGGGAAACACCAGGAATCCCTCCATCATCCCTGTTTTTCCTTGGCCCAGATCACACGCCAGGAGTACCTGAACGGCCTCACGGCCTCCCGCATGGACAGTTGTCCCCAGTCTCCTGACAGCAACAACTCCCCCAGACCGGGCCCCGACAATCCGGAGAGACCAGAGCCTTCGGCCCCCGCAGATGAGACCACGAGCCTCCTGAACGACAGGAACTGCCAGGGCCGCCGGAGCAACCACAGTTCCATGGAGAACAACAACGTCTGACCCCGGCCAGCGCCGGCGCACTCCGGAGGGCCCGGGGCGTGCCCGGTGCAGGGACCCCCATCCCGGCAGGAATTGGCTGCCACTGGAATATGAGCCAGGAGAAGTGACAACAGCACAGTGAAGAATGGAGGAGCTGGAATTTGCTGCTGTTTCCAGGCTGGCTCGTTTTTTTGGGATTGATTGGAGCAGCGGCGGAGGCGGCACCAAAGGCACCGCCAGCACCGCCCACACAGCTCAGGGACATTGGGGTCTTGTTTGCCACAGTAGGACCCTGGGGATGGAAGTTCCTGCCCTTTGGGATCCTCGGAATGGACATCCTGGCCCTTCAAGACCCTTGGGATGGATGGGCTGGTCCTTTGGGATCCTCGGGATGGATGTCCTGGCCCTTTCAGATCCACAGGATGGGTGTCCTGACCCTTTGGGACCCCCAGGATGGACATCCCACTCCCTCAGGGCTCTTGTGCTACATTGGGACCCATGGGACGGATGTTCCCTTTCCTACACCAGCCTGGGATGGGAGTCCTGGGCCCTCGGCTCTCCTACACCACGTTGGGACCCTGGGATGGGCATCCCGGCTCTTTGGGATCCCCTGGGATGGGAATCCCGACCCCTCAGGATTCCTACACCAGCCTGGGATGGGGGTCTCAATCCTACACCATTTTGGGGGGGTCCCAGGATGGAAATCTCAGCCCCTTGGGGTCTCCTACACCACTGTGGTACTCCCAGGATGGGCATCCCAGATCCCTGAGGACTTCTACACTCTCCTGGGATGGGGGTCCCGAGCCCTTGGGATTCCTACACCACATTGGGACCCCCGAGATGGGGGTCCCAGCCCCTCAGGCCCCCCCAGGATGGGGGTCCCTGCCCCTCTGGGGTGTTTTTGGTGTCAGGGACCCCCTGGTTGTGCTGCAGCCCCTCCCCATTCCCAACCCCCTTTCCTGCTGGCCGGGGACATGGGGATGGGCTTGGAGCCCCCGGGACACCCTCACCACAAGCAGTCCGGGGTCCCCCTGGGGGGGGGTTTCGGTGCCTTCCCCCCCACCATAGGGGGTCTCAGGGTCTTGGGGAAGGAGGTCAGGGATCGGTACGGGGGCGGGGGGGGGAGGCGCACCAGGATCCCAATTTTGGGGGTTTTTTGGGGTGACACAGCGCTAGTGACCAAAGTTGTACAGGCAGGAGGGGGTCATGTGTTCCCCCCGGCACCAGGGGACCCCCAAAGCCATCGGGACCCCCCCTCCCTCTGGGTTTATTCCCAGTTTTGGGAAAGGGGGAGACCCCCCCTAAGAAAAGCACAAGTTCCCTGCTTTGAACTCTGTAAGTTATTGGGAGAAGGTTAATTAATTATTTTTGTTAATCATGTCTTGACGATCAGTTCCTAGAGGTCCTTCTGTGGGGACATTTTTAGAGAGAATAATAATAATTAATAATAATAATGATAATTAATAATAATAAGCCAGGACAAAAAAAAGGCCCTTTTTTTTATTAAATCTTCCTCTATGCAAACCCCTAACCCCTCCCCTGGGAATTCCTATTTATTGTTCAGGTTTGATTTGTATGTTTGGGGAGGGTAGGGCCCAGAGGGGGGAGGAGGGAGAGGGCAGGGTCTACCCCTCCCCAATCCCCCCCCCCCCTTCCTGGTTGTGAAACAACCGTGGGATTTTATCTCCTGGGGTTTTTTTGAGGGATTTTTTGCCAGATGGATAATAAAAGTCTATATCTGTATGTGGGTCTCTGCCGTGGTTCACGGGGGGTGAGGGGCCTGGTGATGGTGGGGGGGAGCCCGGGGACACCACCCCAGCCCTGGAAGTGTCCAAGGCCAGGTTGGACAGGGCTTGGAGCAACCTGATCTAGTGGAAGGCGTCCCTACCTGTGGCAGGGGGTGGGACTGGGTGGGCTTTAAGGTCTCTTCTAACACAAACCATTTGAGGATTCCATGAAGTCCCACCTAGACACCCACAAAGGTGGAGACTCATCTCTGAGGTCAGGGAAGAAAAGGTGCTGTTGGAGATCCCGGATAAGCGGGATCAGTGCCCAACCACTGAAGGACAAGGTTCCATCCATGGCCCTCCTGCCTCTGCCTCCCCCCACAGTGGGATCTGGATCCCCCCAGAATCCCCTGAGCAGCTGCTGTTCCCTCCCAACCACCCCAGAGGGAAGCACAGGAGCCCTCCCACCTCCCGCGGAATTTACTGCTTCAACAAACTGTTTTCCACGTTTTTAGTGGGTTTTTTAGGAAACAAAGTCCCTGGAAGGTGGGAGGGGGGTCTGCACCTCCCTCCTGGTGTGAACCCTCCTCACCCTGGCCCCTGGTACAGGTGACAAGGGGACAGAGTCGGTGCCACAGGCTGTGTTTGTCCATCGGAGACGCCTCTGGAGGTCCCACTGGGGTGGCTCTGGGTGTCCCGTGTCCCCTCAGGTGTCCAGCAGGTCCCGCACATCTGGGTGGGCCCCATCCCGCGGGAGGCGGCCCCTGGAATCCTGGAGTGTGGCCAGAGCCGGGCAGAGCCGCAGGAGGAGTGCACAGAGCTCACGGTGCCCCTGCTCGGCTGCCTGGGAGGGCACTCGTGTGACCCCCAGAGGGACAGAGCGACACACCCCCCAGGCTCCCCACCCACCTTGGGCGAGAAAGGGGACTCCCCGTGCCCCCCACTCACCTTGGGTGAGAAGTGCCAAGGACAGAAGGCTCCCCCCCGTGCCCCCTCACCTTGTGTAGAGGGGTCCGCCCGTCGCCGTCGGTGGCCGCGGGGTCGGCCCCGTGCTGGAGCAGGAGGCGGCTCACGGCGAGGTGGCCGCAGTAGCAGGCGCGGTGCAGGGGGGTGGCCCCACCGGGGGTCCGGGCGTCGCAGGGAGCCCCCCGCTCCAGCAGCACCCGGCACACCCCCAGGTGCCCGTTACGGCTGGCGTAGTGCTTGAGGGGTGGAGGGGGGAAGAGAGTGGGCAGGGGGCCGGGACCCCCGGGACCCCCATACCGGGGCCGCGTACCCACCAGGTTGAGCCCCCCGTGCCCACCGTAGCAGGGCCGTGTGCCCCCTCAGGACCCCCAGACCCCCGTACCAGTGCCGTGTACCCCGCCCGGTCGGGCTCTCCGGGGTCCCCGCGCCGCTCCAGCAGCCGCAGTACCCGCGGCTCGTCCCCGTCCCGCGCGGCCGCCCAGATCCCTGCAGGCAGCGGGGCCGGGTCAGGCCGGGACCGACCTCCGGGGCTGCCCTGGGACCCCCGGTACCGGGTACCCCTGCCCAGAGCCCCCCCGTACCCTCCCGGTACCGGCACCTCCGCGCACCCCGCCGGTACCCCCAGAGCCCACCGGACCCCGCTCGAAGTCCATCTCGGCCAGGCTCTGGTGTACGCTGGGCACGGCCACCGGCCCCGAGCAGCAAGGATCGGGCATCGCCCCCTGCCCGGGGCAGCACGGACCGAGCGGAGAGCGGCGACCCCCGGCCATGGCGCCGGGGGGACCGGAGAGACCGGGGGCGACTGGGACGGGGACGGAAATTGACGGAAAGGACCGAGGATTGACGGAAAAGACCGGAAAT